>NW_026941475.1:0-13222 GCF_032062105.1 Saccostrea cuccullata
GTGGTCTCTTGTATGTAATTGTTATATAGAGACCGCGACAAGTATATAGTGTGTTATAGTCCCAGGTCTCTTGTATGTAATTGTTATAAAGAGACCGTGACAAGTATATAGTGTTTTATAGTCCCTGGTCTCTTGTATGTAATTGTTATATAGAGACCGTGACAAGTATATAGTGTGTTATAGTCTCTGGTCTCTTGTATGTAATTGTTATATAGAGACCGTGACAAGTATATAGTGTATTATAGTCCCTGGTCTCTTGTATGTAATTGTTATATAGAGACCATGACAAGTATATAGTGTGTTATAGTCCCTGGTCTTTGTGTGTAATTGTTATATAGAGACCGTGAAAGTATATAGTGTGTTATAGTCCCTGGTCTCTTGTATGTAATAGTTATATAGAGACCATGACAAGTATGTAGTGTATTATAGTCCCTGGTCTCTTGTATGTAGTTGTTATATCATGACATGTATATATAGTCATTTTAGTTGGTTAAAAACATTTTAAAAAATGATCATCATGGCTTTCTATGTGAAAATCTGCATTTTAAACCATGACAAGGTTTATATTATGTTACACTGTCACTTACTTGCTGCTTAATAGGCTGTAATCTGAAGATATCACAAGGCTTAATTTTCGATGGTTCCATGTTGCACGTAGGCAATGCAAAAATGAAAGTAGCCTCGTTCTGATTAGTCACGTGGTAAGAAGAGACCACGGTCTCATCGCTGTTTCTGTATAGTAAATATACCTCGACTGCGAGTAAGAATGTCACCACCGGAAAGGTATGCTATTGCTAAATGTATCTTATATGTTGTTTTAAGTCACATTGTTACCCATGTTATTTGTTGAATAAGATATTTTAATTACATCCAGATTTTTTTGTGTTTTTTAAACCATATTTGTTAACCATGTGCTGATCTACTTGCTCCTAAATAGATAGTTTTCGATAGGCCTGAATTTAGCGAAAGTTACCTCCCGTTGGCCGCCATATTGGAGGTCGACTCAGTGATTTTCCCTCTTTGTCTTACCAAGTTTAAGAAACTATAGCAGAAATATTTGGTGGAAAATCTTTATCAAATAATTTTTTTTTAAATAAAGGAGGCTTCCAAAAATTTATATACTTCAGAAAAATAATGATTTCTAATTCAGAATAGCAAATATAAAAATTTTAAATTGGTTGAACAATGAAGGAATATAAGCGTTTGGACCTCCAGTATGGCGGCCAACGGGAAGTAACTCTTGGTCAATCGAAAACTATCTATAGAAGGAATGCGGGTGGTTTCGCCCTAATCTCAGCGACGTCGTAGTGGACGTCAGACCAAATATTTTAGTCCCTATGACATCTCGCTGAGATTAGTTTCGCACCGATTCCTTGTTTGCTCTGATTGGTTTCGCCCCTTTTACTTTTCGCGCTGAGTTGATTCGACCTGATTGGGTTTACCCATAATTAATCTCTGCTTGTCGGATAATTGTTTGATCAGTAGACTGATGATGAGCAGCTTAATTTAAAAAAATAAAGATGAAAGGCCGCCCTTGTGCTTTTAACTTACCGGGTATATCTTTATGTCAGAGTCTCAGACTCCTCGGCCCAACGTCAATTCGGCCCATTGACACCTCGGCCCAATGACACCTCGGCTCTGATAGGTTGGCCCAGGTTTGAAGACAGGTCGGCCAATCTATGAGACACCAAGGCCCAAATAGAATTTTCATTGAGAAATATGTAATATTTCCAATTTCAGAATTTGCTAATTGTAAAGTGAAAAAAAACAATCAGTCATTTTTTCCATTATTTATAAAGAAACTTAGCCAAAGAGATTAACTTTAATCAAGGAATGAGAAGACATAATTAAGGTGCTTAATCAGTCAATTGTTAAACAAAAAAAATCCATGGCATTCTTTTGGAATGGCAAATAAGTGTGTGTCGTACTGGTGACGATGAGGGGTAATTACGAGCAGGCTCCTTTGAATATTGTATCCAACATTTCGTATGAAAACATTCATAAAAGCTAATTAATGGTTTCCACCATAATGTACATTAAGAAAACTCATATAGATATTCGTTTTAATCCTCACATTAACCTCTCATGCTAAATAAAAAAAAATCATGAAATATACTACATGTATTACTTTTTTTACTTGTACTTATAGCATTTATATTGCGCATTTCCACAATTCTAACACAAAATTTTGTTGGGCCGAGGTGTCTTTCATGTGGGCTGAGGTGTCAATATTTTTGGGCCGACCTGTCAGGGCCAAGGTGTCAACCGTCAAGGGCCAAGGTGTCGTTGGGCCGAGATGTCTGCTCAGTCACTCTGTCTACCTTTATAAGAAAGTTTTATCCGAATATACCAAAATTTTTTTACAATAGCAACATCATATGTATCTGAATCCATTGCGAATAAACTGTAAGTAATTTTTCGATTTATTTCTTAAGACAAATAAATAGGGCCTGGATAAATAAATAAATAAATTTAATACTTCCCTATAATTTTTAGTTTAACATTTCAAAAAAAAATTACTTAGCAGGGTATACTCACTCCTCCATGGTTCCTGTTCCCATCTCTGATGTTTTAGAGATCTTTGTTTCTTCTGCTCCTGATTTTTATTGTTTAATGGACTGTTGAGCTTGAATATTGTTCGTTATCTTCATACATATATATTACATGTTTCTGTAAGCATTGATATGCTATACACTCCATCAAGAATATAATTTTGATTTGTTATAATATTGTAAAGTTTTTGCCATTTTTACTTCTATAGATCATGATAGATAAATTAACATGCTTGAATGTTCTGATGAAAACCATCTCTGGTTGAAAACAGTCAACTAAATGAATCTACTGCATTCTTACGAAGTGTTGGTGATCTGTATATATCTATATATTGTAAAATGTTAAATTCTGAACAGTATATTGATACATATCTTTGTAGAACCTCATACAAAGTTACATAGTTATGTTTTTCTTGTCCAATTTTAAAATACGTAGTTTCCTTTAGAAATGGATAGTTAGTTTTTATTTTTCATGAAAAGTAATTAGTAAAGCTCTAAACCATGCAGTTTGGTTTTTATTCTTTTCTTTTTGGTTATCAACAAACAAAAAATACAATGTCATTATTTACATTCAAGTATTTGTACAGGGTAATCCTCATAAAAATACCCGGTAGTTGTCTGCAATCATGCTACTTGGCAGCCATTGATCATATTGGTATACTACATGTATTTAATTGAGTATTTGTATAACTTATATTCTTTATATTTATAGATGGGAGGGCTACAGAGCACTTGGAAAAGTGATTCCAGGAACAAGATTAATAACATTTGAAAGTACCTTTAAAAAGGTAAATGGAGTTAAAGATACCAGTGAACTTGTATATTTATTATGCAAGAAGTAAGGATTAAATTTTATTTTTTCATTTGTTTTTCCTAAATATTTTAGTAATATGATATGTTGGTGCCCATTGACAAATAAATGAAATGTAGAAAATGAGGAATTTATAACAATTTGTGTGAAATTGCAACATAATTTTCTTTTGATTCAGGAATTGTGTGAAAAACTTCCAGAAGAGGAAAAGTGAGTTTTTTTTTTCATTTCACAGCAAAAGATGAATAATACGAGGGGTGATCAAAAAGTTCACGAACTATCTCTATATCTACAAAACCACAATTCAGATTAGAATGAAATTTGGTACACACATAATCATACACAAGTTCTATAAATAGCGTATACTGAATAAAGTTTTGCTCCTTGTTCTGTGTCGTCACAATGTGAAAATGACGTCACTATGTAGGTCACTTGTCACGAAAAATGGTTGTCTCTGAGTCGTACTTGTTCAACAAACGACTGTTCAATTTCTTGCATATCTTAGAAACACCTTTGCCGTAACATAAAATAATTTGTACACAGTTTATTAAGACAAATGACTTACTATAAATTTAATCAATGATTGGATTGATCGCTTTTAAGTGAAGGAAGGCAGATGGTTAAAACTGATACTTGTCATCTTGCCCAGTGAAAGCAAGTTTAAAAAGATATGGGTTTTTAATTAAGCAATTTGCTATCAGAGACCTCCAATTTAAACTTTGAAAAATAGTTGAATATTTGAACAATAATATAATTATTACCAGGGTAGATAGCTAAGATATCGTTTACTTTAAATTTTAAACATATTAGAAATGATAAAAAAGAGGCAACCATTCTCTATCCACCTTGAATAAACGTCTCTCCCGTGACAGAAGATTTGTGTTTTAATGGTCGCCATGCTTATTTTTGGAAAGAATATTCTTATCTACCCATTCTGTTGCCGAGATTGTACCATTTCAACAAATGAACTGTTCTTTATGGGAAATTAACTTACATGGAAAAACATAAAGAGTGTTTATAAAAAACTTTTCAGCTTTTGTGACAGAACGCTACGGAGAGAGTCACGTGGCCGCCAATATCTCATGATTCGCGCATGCGCAGGACGGTGGCTGATGTGCATTAAAATCGGAGAGGACTAATTTAAAATATAATGAACACTAAAACCAAATATGGTTTTCTTTTATGGAAGTTATTTAATTAGTTCGCGAACTTTTTGATCACTCCTTGTAAATTTCAGAGACTTTTTCACATTATGATAACAGATTAATATAGGTCTTTTTGTTACTTCTAATCTAACTTCAAACTACTGATAATATACTGATGTTTATTGCAAATTCCAAAGACATAGTGGAAACTGCTTTGTCTTTTATGTAGTGAAAGATTGATTGATTATGAGTATTTTTAATGTACTGATATAATGTGTTATCTATAAGTTTTGCATATTGCAGTGAGAATCTCTGCTTTGTTTTAATCACATCTAGTCTCACCAATTCAGGAAACAACAGAGAGACAGACAGAAAGAGAGGGATAGATAAAACTTTGATGTATTTCTATTATGTGCTTTTATTTTCATTTATCAGATTTACCCCAAGAAGTTTGGTTTCCATGGTAAAAAACCTTGGATGTCAGTTAGGAATGGTGGTAGATCTTACATTCACGACAAAATACTACAGTGCACGGGTAAGTACAGTTAAAGCAGCTGGATAGCGCAAATGTTTGACTCAGTTTGTGGGGGTATATATTTATAAACATTTTGTTATGTCAAACGTTGCAGCTATCACAAAAAAGAAAATTATATGGCCCGATTTAGTGAGTTTTTATTTCATCTGTAACAGCTTTAACATTCATTCCCATACAAACAACTTCAGACCAAATTTCTTAGTTCAATCAAATGAGCAAGAAATTGTTTTATTTTCAGGATATGGAACACCAGGGTATCAGATATGAAAAGATTTTTACAGAGGGCCATAATGTTCCGAGTGATGATGTAGTATACAGGTAACATTTAAAAAAAAAAAAGAATACATAATCTCTGAAAGATTCACAATGTTGTGTGTGTCAACAAAAAAAACTAGATGCTGTCATGAGACAGTAATACCCGCACTAAGGTGTTTGCCTCTAAATACACGCTCCTACATATTGGGCGGCTTTCCACAGAAATAGTCAAAATAATTCTATAATTTACATGTATTCATCAAATTGAGTATGAAATTCTCAGACCCAGTGACCTATAACTCAGAACCTCTTATATTTATTTTATACATGCTTAATTCATTATATACCAGTCTGAATTTTATTAATGATGTAAATTATACACGGATCTGTCGGGGGGGGGGGGAGGACCCCCCCCCCCTGGAATTTACAAGGTAAAAAATGTATATATAAAACAAGGAAAAAGTTACAATGGACCCCCCTTGGAAAATGCAGATCCCCCCCCCCCTGGTAAACACGAATATGTGTAAACTAGGTATGAAAAGTTAAACATTTGCGGCAATAGAAGTCACCACTACCCCCACCCCACCCCCCACGATATAGGTTTTTGACGTTTGGGTGAGATTTACTTTAGGTTTTTTTTTTTTTGATTATCAATTTCTGGGATAGGATTTTTTTTTGACTGAGGTGGACCCCCCCCCCCCCCCCCTGAAAAAATTTCTGTATCCGAGTATTATATTATATTTTTATATATTTTTTGCTCATAATAGGACCTTTTTAAATTTACTAACCCCCCCCCCCCCCTTGACACCACAATCACACAGCACATACTTTTGGGAATAGGCTAGATGGAAAAGGTTTGTTAAAATTTAATATCGTTTGTTATGAATTAATTTAAAATTTGTTCTTGTACTATACATGTGAACATGTAAATTTCTACATCACATCACGTTGCGTCACCCATTATCATATTTATAGATTAAACACCATTTGGCACACCTCGGCCGATACCCACTTCATCTGATAAGGTGATGGAATCGACGAAGGTTGCCAAAATGGCACATGGCTGCAGTCTGGTGTGCATTGGATTAAATTCATTTTGTGTTATAATTGGATTTAGGCCTATTTATAATTTCATGAAGTTGACAAGACACAGGGAGTCGGTAAGTAGAAGTTTTAGTATAGTGGGGGGTAAAATACACCCAAACGATTAGGTTAAAGTTTAAAAAGGGTCAAAGATCATCGCGTGCCACACTAGACGAATTTCATATTGTGAAGTTATCTCCCGTTGTCGATGTGACATTCAGTTACTGCCAATACTGGTGCGGATCCAGAATTTTTTTCGGGAGTAGGGAGGGGGGTTCACATCTCAGTCAAAAAATTCCAGCCCAGAATTTCGTGACAAGCAGGAGAAAAAAATTGAAAACAAATAAACAAATAAAAAAACAATGATAGTGAGGTCAATGTTTTCTAAGTTTATAGGGAGAGGATGTCAAGAGTCATTTTTTACTTGCTACAGTATATACATGTAGTCTTGTTTAAATAAAGCAAATGCCAGAGCTTGCCCATAAGGGGGGGGGGGATAAAATGGATATATCCATTTGGGGATTCCAATACACATTTTTCTACCCACTCTGCCTAAATTTTGTCCTGAAATAACAATGTATTTTGTGATTCCAGTTAAATAGTATATTTTTTTCTTGGCACTTTTGACTAAATTATGACAAGACTTTCTTCTGATATACATTTGAGACATGTACATAAAGTGTTTCACAAACACATCTTATCTTCATTATTATTTGGTGGTGTCTCCATTTGACATGTACATGTATTCACAACAAACAAACAAATCATAAGAATTCAAGGTGCATATCTCTGCCAGCATGTAATTTTTTTTTTTTATGCACGTGTTGTCCATCCTGAAAACTTTTTACATTTTTAACTTTTAGAACCACTGGGCCAATTTTACCCAATTCATATAGAAATATGTACATTTGTATGTCAGACTCAGTCCATCTGTCTCAATAAATTTAACCTTGGTTATCACGGTCATATCTAGTGAATGAGAAGAGACATTCATATTAAACTTATGTTTGTGTGTTGTTTTTTTTTTTTACATGTGACCTAGAAGTTTGACCAACTTGCAAAAAAAAATAAAATGGTTATAAATTCATCATTTTGAAAGAGAAAAGTTAGGGCATTCATATCATCTGTTTTAATGATAAGACCTTTCCAGATAAATCATGACTTTCACTGTGACCTTTTGAAGTATCTACTTTTCAAAAATGTTGCATTTGCTTATAACTTTTGATTGATGTGTCACTTGTCATAAATTACCCATGAACAGGTGTTTTGTCAACTTTGACCTTGTGCCAAAACTTTTGAATAACCTTGGCCAAAACTTTTGAACCGTAAGAGATAGAGACTTCATATTTGGTATGCATACTCCTCTAATAAAGTTCTTTCAAATGACATCAAGGTCAATGACCTTGTGACCTTGACTGTGACCTATATGCTAAAAATAGGTTTTTCAACTGTTTGTCATAACTTTTGAACCATATGAAATAGAGACTTCATAATTAGTATGCATACTCCTCTAATAAAGTTCTTTCAAATGACATCAGGGTCAATGACCTCATGACCTTGACTGTGACCTATATGCTAAAAATAGGTTTTTCAACTGTTTGTTATAACTTTTGAACCATAGGAGTTCAGGGAAGACAGGGCTTTTTGCATAAAAAACATCATTTTTAGACCCCCATTTGACCCCCCAGAGCAAAATCAAAATTCCTAAATCTTACTGCACATCTACATGACCCCACCAACCATCTCCCAAAAGATGATTAGGCTACTGTGTAAAATGTAGGAGAAGTTCAGGGGAGTCGGGGCTTTTTGCACTAAAACGTTTTTTACCCCCATTTGACCCCCTGGGACACCATCAAAATAGGAACCTCATGCATTTAGTATACATGACACCACAAAAAGTTCTCCCAAACAACACCAAGGTCAATGAAGAGGACCTTAACTGAAGACGGGCTTATACTAAAAATAGCTTTTTTCTACTTTTTGCCATAACATTTGAACCCCCAAGGCAAAATCAAAATTCCGATATTTAGTATGCATACCCCACCTAATCTAAAGTGATTAGGCTGGTGAGAACACCAATGTATGAGGAGTTATGGAACGACAGGACTTTTTGCATAAGAAAACGTCATTTTTCGACCCCCATTTGACCCCCCGGGGCAAAAACAAAATTCCGAAACCTTACTGCACATCTACATGACACCACAAATCATCCCCCAAAAGATGATAAGGCTGCTGAGAAAAATGTATGAGGAGTTCAGGAAAGACAGGACTTTTTGCATAAAAAAACGTCATTTTTCGACCCCCATTTGACCCCCCGGGGCAAAAATAAAATTCCGAAACCTTACTGCACATCTACATGACACCACCAATCATCCCCCAAAAGATGATTAGGTTGCTGAGTAAAATGTAGAAGGAGTTCAGGGAAGACGGGGCTTTTTGTATAAAAAAAACGTCATTTTTCGACCCCTTTTTGATACCCCGGGGCAAAAACAAAATTCCGGCGGAACTTTTCTGCACATCTACATGACCCCACCAACCACCTCCCAAAAGATGATTAAGCTACTGTGTAAAATGTAGGAGGAGTTCAGGTAAGAAAAGTGTGACAGACGGACGGACAGACGGACGGACATGTGTAACAACAATATACCCGAACTTTCTTTAAAAAGTGCGGGTATAAGAAAGCATTTCGTAGTTTATGATGCTTAAAATTTTTCGGAAAACGAATGTGAAATGAATTTCATCTAAAAGACCACAGAAAAAATGAGAGTGATTTCTATGTGGCTGTACATCTTAAGGTGCCAATCAACTAAAACACTTGCATAAAGTGCACACAAATTTTTTCGCTTTTAAAAGTTAATTTCATCCCCCAAAAAATATAATTTTAGTAAAATATATTTGAGGAAAATATTGGTTGTACTTACAGAAATTCAAGAGTGTGTCAACAGGTATTTGACCCCCCTTTTAAAATCAAAAGAAAAAATACTGCACATCAACATGACACCACCATATCCCCCAAAAATGATTAGGCTGTTACTGAGTAAAATGTAGAAGGAGTTCAGGGAAACGGGATTGCACAAAAAACGTCAAATTTACCCCCGGGGCAAAATCAAATTCCAAAACCTTACTGCACATAACATGAAAAGCAAATAGAATATTAATTATATGTAGTGTACTGTGGTGCTACGAAATCAGTAAAGTTTGAGTAACTTTACAAAAAAAACCCGTCCTGGCAACCTTTTAATAAACATAATTTTAACAAAATTTGAATATGCCATACCGATTCCAATTTGTTCTTCATTTGTTTCCCTGAAATGACACGAAAAAAGGGTAATTATTGAAACGCAAAGTTGTCTTAATTCAAACAACTCTTTTTTTCTTATATTTCTGCCATAGGGTAAAGTTACAAACTAAACGCTAATGTTTCAAAAACCACCGTGGGAATGTAATGATTTTATCTCTAAAGATCACGGACAAGGGACATAACTTCTGAAAATTATGAATTCAACTATACAATTGGTATTTTACCTAACGGTAAGTGGTACAGTTTCTTGATCAACATCACAATTCTGTGTCCTTTGCTTTCCTTCAAAAAGGAAACATTAGGTAAATTTCTATGGTTGTTTTAATGATACATAAATTGAATGAAAAATACTTTTGAAGCTATATTTTTTACTACTTACTTCTTTTATACCAGCAACATCCAATTATAATGAAGATGATAGCAGCTATTATTGGCACAATAGATGCAGTAGTAGTCATTATACTGTAAAATATCATTTTAAATCCATATAAAACATTAAAGAAAAAGCATACAATAAAACATAGTAAATCTTACTGATTTACTGATAACAAATAGCGTTAACATGTTCATTCAAAAAAAGTTTTCATGCTTGGATCTATACTCAAAAGATAATATATTGGCTTTTCAAAAAAAAACCTGGACTGTTGCAATTCAGTGAACCAGCTTTTTTGCCCTAGAAGCAGTAGATAATAAAGAAGTATTTATTAATAATTGATTTAATATATGTTTAATGATTTAAAACATCTGTGCATTTGCTGAACATAAAACTCTACATATAACTTTCTATTACATTTAACATTTTAGAGATTATTTAAAATAATATTAAAATAAGGTCAAGTTGAATTAACATTTGATTTGTTTCTACTTTGAAAAAAATATGTGCATATCGTCTCAATCCATGAATGGTTTAAAGAAGTGCTAAGTAATAGACAAACATTTTGTCCTCGTTCACTTCTGCTTGCTTTCCTCTCGATTTCCTTCGATCCGTTTTGTTTCTTTTTCTAATGAGATCATAGCATCCTTTGTCTAAAAAGCATAAACATTTATCAAATAAATAATTAAAAGTCATAATAAAAGTGTTTTTAAAAAAATGCAAGGAGAATAAAAAAAAATACATTTGTAAGCATCTGATGATAAGTAGCGTGGTGGGCATGGTGGCTTCAAATCTGAGCAATTGCGGAAGTAATGTGGTTGTATTCGTCCACCTTGTTTGTTGAATTCTGTACAGAATCCTGAAAAATATGTTTTCTTCATTTTAAGTTTATTATCCCAGGTAGTGGTGAAAAATAAAAAAAAAAAATGAAAAATGAAATTTGAAATCTTACCGAAAATAAACTTAGACGGGGCGCAAATTTCCACTGTTGCATTTTCAAAAACATTGATTACACAATGGTATTTAAAGTTAGATGGTTTTGTGCAATTCTGATTCTGTGCTATTGCTTCACAGTTTTTATTTGCTGCAGCATTTGCTGCTTCTAATGAGTTTTCAGGACATCGAAGAACTTGGACAGCAGTCTGCACAGCCTCTCGGCAGTATCCATCATCGCTGGTAGTTCTCCCATATTTCTGATATCAAGAGAATGATTTTCATGTTAATTTTTTCCTAATTTAAAGGACATACATGTATTAAGCACCACGTATTGGGACAGGCAATGCTTTTTTCAAATGGTTATATTTTATTATTCAATAGATAGGACATGTCCCTTGGCTAATCCTTCAGTAGCAGACTAGTATATAAGTTCTAAAATCTTGTTTTTAATCCTTTTGTAATGTTTGTCATTCATTATCTAATGCAAACTGACTTCAACTGTTCAATTTTCTCTGCAATTTTTAATCATGCTACTCGTAGATGAGAACTTATCTTAACTAAAATTCTTAAAAGATCCTTGACATAATTAATTTTAAGTAATTGGCATACTTTGAACATCAAAATCTGTTTCAAAAAAAAGGCAAATAAATGGGGTAAAAATAGGGATGTCAAATCGGTCAATTTTTAATATTCGGTTACTCGGACATATTTCCGATCGAGTACCCGGGTACTCGGTAAAAGTGTAACTAAATATGAACAAGTAAATTAATGACTATAAAACATTCTAAACTCTTGTAGAAATAAAACCACGTGCTCTGAAAGGAGGTTTACCCGTAAATATATTTCTGTTGTAACAATGATGAGCACTTCGCGCCCGACGAAATTTATTATAACATTTTTTAAGTTCAATTTATTTCTCAAGAAAAGTTAACACAAGAAATAAAATCATAAGTGGTTCACAGTGTTTTTGTTTTAAAAAAAATTAATCTGCTCCGTAATTGTAATGTAACTCTTTGTTGCGTTTGACGTCCAAGTATCAGTCGCCCGAGCTACGTACAGTATCAACTTGAACTTGACCAAAGTCTCGTAACAGGGCGGATTGACGATTTTCGTACACTTTATCGATCCTAGATTTTACAGTATTGCGGGACGGTATTTTGAAGTTTGGTGCAGTTTTTTTTAAAAGCCTTTGCCTCCAGACATTTGTTTTGACGTGTAATCAAACACAACCATATCAGGAATCGCACGTGTAATATTTTCTTTTCCGTGGAGAATTTACGGTTTTCTCGGAGCTTCATCTCTGGACAAAATTATCTAATTTATAGGCGAGCTATCAAAGTATGACCATATACGATGATCATGGATAAACAAATAATTAAAGCAAACCAAAAATAGTGTAGTATAGACAGGTAATTGGTCACTATTACGGTCAATTAGAGGCGACTAGGAAACACTAATTACTGTACGTACAAGTGCTTTGAACATTTTACGTTTTAAAACAGATTGTTTAATGCATTAATAACTATAAACTTAGAAATATTCAAAAATATACATCCGAGTAACCGAGTACAAGATTTAGTATTGATTGGACCTTCTCCATCGAGTACCCGGTTAACCGGGTACTCGTTGACATCCCTAGTTTTTATTACTGGCTTAACCAGAAGGTATGCAAAACACTTACTATTTTGTTTTATGCTAGAAACAAAAAAAAATCATAGCATTAGTCATTATTTATTTTTATGCTATACAGTTGGAACACTTATTTCAAATTATTTAAAGCAAAAAATTTTATATTATAATTATCAACTGCCACAGGAATGTTCATCATTTGACATTCTTTTTTGACTCTCATCGTAAAGATTGATGGCTAGTGGAACTATCCATGGTATCCCTTGTAATCTACTGTTAGTTACAATTTAATTTTCAATACTTGTTAATGGTGTTTAGGAACATCATGAATTTGTGAATAAAATAGTACTGGTAGTCTTAATTTTATGTCCTTTGTAAGTAAAAGGAAACAAACAGTAATGGACATTGGACAGTATGTTGTATTCAAGTTTTATGTACCTGAACATATATATATACCGGTATCTATATAATTATTATAGTTTACCATGAAGCAAGAGGGTACCCAGTAGAAAGAGAAAACTACATTGAAGACTTAAGAAACAGACAACTGTAAGTGAATAAATGAATACAAACATAATATATGACATAAAAGTGCCATTAAT
>NW_026941476.1:0-13269 GCF_032062105.1 Saccostrea cuccullata
TTTTGATCACCCTTTGTATCCTGTTATTTAAAAATACCCGGTTCCTTCCTGCAGCCACAGCGTATAATCATCAAGTTTGACGGAACGCTTAACATGTACATGTAGATGTGACAAATAAGAAAACTATAAAACTGATGAGAAAACGACAACTAACTGGTAATCCACTACTTCCATGTGTTATAAATTGAGCCAAATGCCTACAAAGAAATTTACGGAAAATTTCAAATTCTTGCTTGACAAACACACGTAACAAACAAATTTAAAAAAGCACTCAGACTCTATCACATCTTTTCCCTATGCGAGCAGGATATGAAAAATGTCACAAATAGAATCTACGACATACAATAAGGTTTAATCAAAGTCTTAAACCCCAAAACATAAATTTCAGAAGCAGTTGCATAACCATACGCACTAATTCAGTACTCTGAAAGCAAAGAAATATCTTATTGATAGGTAAAAAAGACAAAGGTTTTCCACCACGTCACACCTCAAAGACACTACATTAAAATAAAATTTCAAAAGCTGATGACATACATGTTCAAAACCTGCCAATTTCTCTATCCCTCTCTCCTTTTGGAAGTAAGACAGTCTTTCTGTCTCTTATTGAACCTCCTATATACAAGTGCTCCGAGAAAGATATATTGCTTCATTGCTTCACTCTCTTTTCTTTTATTAAGTGTACCAGTTTTTATCCTTTGAAAACTGGATGAATTCATTTTTTTCTGATATGTCATTTTTAAGAATATTACTACACAACTTCCTAGGATAAATGTTAATTTTATCATAGCAAAAATGCAGATTTTTTTCTTCTTGATTAATATAGTACATGAACATTCCTTAAATCTAGTTTGAAATTTGCAAGAATCATTTCACTCGACCAATGATATTAAATTAAATTTATAAGAACATTTCTTTAATCATATTTCTTTGAAATCATTGGGTTTTGGCGACGCCATCGCACTTTGGTGTCACAATTGGATACTTAAGTGTTACAAAAATAATTTGCTATTTAAAAAAATTCCAATTTACAAATGTCATGTTCTTATTTTTATAACACAGGAAACATTTTTTTTTCCTGTCAGTGTATCTTGCATGATTGATTTGCCTTGTTTTTCAATAAAACCAAAATTTCATATTATTTTAGTATTTTATTTTTAGTTTGTAGATGAATCAAAAGAATTGAATATCAAACGCGGAGATATTACTATGAAGTTACGAATGTTTTTTTATGTGTCAAGAAATAAATAAAAGACATGAAACAATCTTAAGAAAACATGACAATCACGAGAATTTTCCTCATTGAGATGAGTAATTATAACTAATCACAAGCACCCTTTAGCACACTTTATCATCATAAGAGTTCTCTTCTCCCCTCAGCGTAACTACTTATAAGAAAAAAGTATACACGTCAAAACATCTTACATTACGATGAGTGACACTTTGTCATGTTGAGAATGTAGTATATGGAAAATTGTGGGAAATGAAGGAAAAAGCATAATTGTTATATAGTAGCTTGATACTATTATCATAAACGCATATTATTCATGGCCACCTGAAGTTGTATAAATCCAGAACCAGTAATTCCAACAATAGATATTAGGTGCAATGCAACTACGTACAAAAACGTTGATGTCCCCAGGTACATGTAGATTTGTTGCACAAAAGTGTGCTCAACGTGTAAAAGATTTGATACGAGGCAATTTTTTAAACTGACATTGATGATTCAAGGACATCCACAGTCTTGCTTAATGTATATATACGAGGGTTGTCCCATAAAATCGTGGACAAAGCGTTTTTCTCGAAAAGTAATGGGCGCACCAAGCTGAAATTTTCAGTAAATGTTTATTCATCATATTTAAGTGAATCATAATGTTTTTGATACTATATATTCAAAAATAAAGATTTTATTCTGCTTGAATGTGCACATGGTACGGTCTTACGGCGCACGGTAAAAAAAGGAAGATTATATTAGAGAAGACATAAGAATTTATTCATCATAAAAGTTTTCAATACATAAGATTAGGATGCAAATTACCCTAATTCCATTCATTAATCAATTCTGTCGTCTTTTAAAAAAATTCAAGGTATTTGGTTAATTTTTGGCAGTTTCTCGAGCATTCGAAATGGGAAAGTGGTAAACACAATACACGAAAAAATGGCGACTATTGGTGACGTTACGGCGCATCGGAGAGCAGTTCAGTTAGATTAGGATGTTGTGATGACACCTTAAAGGAATACAGAAGAGAGAAATATGAAAAATATTACCAGATCTTTAGTATATAAATAAAATGGAAGTTTTCTTAGAGAAGTCTTTTTGATCGAGTCCCAAGATAGTACAAACATATGGACAGACTGCCATTTGTAATAGCAAAGGAAGCTGTCACTGTCGACCGTCGATGTGAGATTCACTTTTAGTTGAATGATGGTGAGAATACTGTCTGTAACTTGCTAATAAATATTCATCAGATCGCATGAGTGTGCCACATTGGTTTATTAACTGGTTATAGATACTCATATGTGTAAATCAATAAAATTTCTATATTTTAGTGTGGCTAATCCAACTATAACTTTAGCAAAGATGAAACGTGACGCTGTTTTAGACACTTTGACGTTATCATCCGTGCGCCGTAGGGCGATACAGTACATAGCATAAAATATCACAATTTGTTTACCTATACATAGATCTATTTGAAATTTGCTATGTATATGCATAATTTATCTACTAAAAGTGGTGAAAATTTAAGAACGCAGTGATGATTATTTTTCAAACTAGACAACTTGTCCACGATTTTACGGGACAACCCTCGTATAATAATAATATATGGGGTATTAAAAAACTAAATATACAATAAAACATTTTATTGAATCAAGTTTTTTTTCAACTTAAGTGTTGATCAGTCACAATTATGGAGTACTTTAAAATAATGAAAGAAAAAGTTGGGGTCATCTATGTTAATTTTAGAATATTGGTCAACATATGTGATTGTCAGGCAAAAAATGGTGTTAGTTTTACATTGGCTTATTTGACATATCTTCATTCTTTGACAAAGTTTGTTGAAGCTGGGTGAAAATATAAATTAAGACCTATATAAAATATTCCCAGTGATATCATAATGTAAAATATTCTTTGAGTAAAACGCTAAAAACAACGTGAGGCTAAAAGTCCAAGAAATTTTATTTAATAAATGTGCAGATTTGCTGAATATCCTTCAACAACAAAAAATAGTCTCTCACAAATCTTGCTCTCTTCGTATCTTTTCGTGCATTTTTTTTTGTTAAAAACATCAACATGATTGATATTAAATATGTTATAAGAATAGACGTTTGAAAAGTAGTTTTGATGTAAGAGGATCTCCGTGAACTTTTCCAAAAAGCTGATTCGTGAATTATTATTACTATCATTTTGTATTTTTAACAGAGTCCATTTTGTTAAAATACAGGTATAGTGAAATCAGTTTGCAGATTGTTGAAGGGAAAACATCAGGACGGGGCGAGGAAGACGACAAAAAAAGATTACTTAGATTGAGGATCCCAATGGTCTTTGGTACAAGCACATCTTTAAAAAATCAAATAATAAGTATCATGAAATGTTACTTGAACAAACTTTTACATTATTTAGTGCTTGACTTTGTGGGAGTCAGTATCGTCATGTGTTTATAAAAATGTTCAATATCCTTTGTATAAGCTCAAGCTACCCAGCCCACCATGACAAAATTAAAAGATCTGTCATGAAGAAGAGGCGGGTTCTCAAGTTTCATTTTATAGATGGCAAGTATTGTTAAGATCTAATTTTAAAGTATTCTTGATAAAAATATAAGAATTACATAAGGATGTTTGGCAATTGATAACTATTATTTGTGATAGCATTTCGTATTAATTTTCAAAATCAATTCATTCTTTGGTGACCATGTGCTTCAAACACATAATTTTTATAAAAATATTGACTATATTTGTCCAGTATAAAATGTTATAACGGTATGAATTCTATTTAAGCATGATTTTCATCTTCAATTTGAGGGACTCTCACCTAAAGTCTTTTAACCGTTCCGTTTTAGGAAACAGTTCATGAGCAGAAAAATATTATTGGGAAAAGGCACATATCTCCTAAACCATAACATGAGTATCATTCTGTATGCATGTACAGCTAAGCTAAATATGTACAACTGTATTGCTCTTTTTGTAAACTGACTACTGGGTAGTCAGGAAAACCTATGATTTCTCTAAATTTTAGGGATTTATTCTTTCTTTTTGTTTATTACCGTTAAAAACACATACTTCTCAAATTGTAATTTTGGGCTTAAGGCTTTTTGTGATAAGGGATACATGACCGAACCTATTGTTTCTTCATATAATGTCAATAACAAGGAAGTCCACTCATCTTATTGAATAAATAATTTACATTTTTTTCTTTTCTATTTTTTTCTTTCTAAATTCAAAAATGTCCATTTGGTTTTATTATGAAACATGTCACGTGCGCAAAACAATATCTTGAGATGTCTATGATGTGTGGGTGATTTGCAGGATAGAATGTAGGCAACATGTGCTGTCAACAATCTTGTTGTTTTTGATCTTATGTTTGTAAAAAAAATGTTTTGTATTGTAAGAAACAAAGTTAAAGTCAACTTTTTGCTACTTTGTATAATCATTATGATGTTTGGACTTTCGCAACTTATCGATTTGGAAGAAAAATCTTATTTATAGATTGCATAAGGCTTCCTTCACTAGAATGGAAATTATAAACTTTTGTGGTTATTAAAGATGGTATTCAATTGAATTTAAGATCTTTAATAGTCAGATTTAATACATCCTAAATTCAGTGTTTAATGTTGGTAAATATTAGTTTTTCTCTCTTTTTTGTAAATAAAAGAAAGAGTGGGACATAACATCATATTTAAGTGCAGTTAATGTAAAGGTTACCTTTCCCAACTTTGACTTTTATTTCAGAAAAGCCGATTAAAAGCATTGCAAATAATAAATTTACATTTGCAGCAAAGCAACGAGTGGGTCTTCCTTCTTAGCGATAAGCAGAAAGTGAAACGTTTCAATTGTCAACTTTGCTACCATTATTTATTTCTTTGACTCAAATAGCAAAAACCTTTCCGGGTTAGAATAGGTCCTCAGTACCCCCTTGCTTGTTGTAAAAGGCGACTAAATGGGGCGGTTCTTCGAATGAGACCGTATAAACTGAGGCCCCGTGTCACAGCAGGTGTTGCACAATAAAGATCCCTGCCTGCTCAAAGGTCATAAGTGCCAAGCATAGGCCTAAATTTGCAGCCCTTCACCGGCAATGGTGACGTCTCCATATCAGTGAAATATTCTGGAGAGGGACGTTAAACAGTAAACAATCAATCAATCAATTATACTGTAAAAATACAGATATTTACACACATTTATAACCTTAACTATTAGAACTGGTATGTTTTCTCTTGGAAACGGAAGACCTCAATACAGATGTTAACATGCAAAATCTGACACATACTTAAAAAGAATATTAATTCCAAACTAAAGATAGACTCTGTAACAAAATCTATTTCTCTTGAAAAACTGAAAGCAATTGATTTGTTCATATTTGTGGATTTATGTCTGTTTCTCAAATCAAAATTTAAATATATTTGAACATTTAAAGTCAATATCATAAACTAAGACTGTTTCACATGAATGTTTCAATTTCATTATGCTGTTTATTCCTTGTCATCCCCCAACAGATGCTCTTCTGGCAAATCATGATTGTGCTTGGAATCAAATTTCAGTACTCTTATGACAGTCACACCTATCAAAACAGAAATTGAAATTTTTTATTGAATTTTTTTTTAAAAAGTGCAACTTATACACTGTTATAAGATAAGATAAACCATCAAACTGAGTTCAAAGATACTGTCACATTTTCCGGTAGTCTATAATTATTTAAAAATATAGGTTTACAGGGAGTCATTTGAGGATGTTATAAAAATAACATATTAGTTTTTCATGATTTCAAATAAAGAAAATGTACATTACTTGTTCATATCAAAATTTATCAGGAATGGTAATGGTTAACAGTTGTTAACCGACTAATTAGCCAAAAAGATGGTATCCAGTTATGATTTTTTTATGTGTCAGGATAAGACCATTCCTAAAGGTGTTACAGCAATGAAGAACAATGCGCTAATGAAGTCACAAAATGCTATTGCATAAGGAACAAAGAGCTAGCGCAAAGTAACAATGTGGCTCAAGCTCATTTATAACACCATGCTAGTAAGTTTATGACAACATTCTGGCCAGTTTAAGACACTTAAAAGGTAGCATGAAGTAAAAATGTCCTACAACACTTATGACGATGGTCTAGTGTGTTTATGACAACACAATGACAATGTACTTGTGCATTGTAACAATGTTGCAGCAGGCTTTTACACCACACATTCAAGATTACATGTAATAGATTGTGTAAAGCTGTGTTGGCATGGCAGCATATTTTGTGTCAGCACAAGTGCATGTTATTTTAAGTTGCCTTAGCCTGTGTTAGCACATTGTTCCTAAACATGCTGAAGCACTTTTACAATTAGCCTTATCTGGACACCATAATTTTCATAACCAACTAGCCATGTATTTTTGTAAAAGTACATGTACCAGGGTACATGTAAATCATTTTTTTTTAAGATTTCCATATGTTTTAAAAAGACAAGGAATAAATTTATATTTTCTATAAGCTTCTATTCATTATAAGTGTTTGCCAAAGCATTTTTTCCTATATAACCAAAATACATCTTTGTCTTTATGGTAGCCTAGTGGTAGGGCATTCCCTTTATATAATCCTGGAGTTTAGCTTGATTTCTAGCCGGACTCATTGCTACGAAGTTCAACAGGAATTGCTGCTTCATCACTGATGCTTAATCAAATTTACACATTAAAATATAGTACATTTGTGCAATCAAATTTGAGGCAATATCAAACACTAGAATTACAGAATTAAATTTTAAATATCACTAATCATAGCTTTGAAATTGAAAAAAATAATTATAATAATGTACTTTCTACAGTCTTCCCACCCTAGCCCCCGATTAATTATTTGTTTAAAATATCTGCAAAAGGTTTTCACATGAGTTTCATCTTTCCTGGCCCAGTGGTTCTGGAGAATAAGATAAATTTTTCCTATATATTTCTATGTAAAACTAGGGTCGGCCATTTTAACACAAATGCGGTAAACATCATTAATTACTTAATGTACGCTTTGATGCAAATTTCATTTTTCCTGGCCCAGTTGTTCTTGAGAACACATTTTTAAAGATTAATCGTATATACCTTAAATAATCTTGCTGCATTAGTGTTTATTTATTTCTGTTGGTATATAAATCCACATGAGTTTCATCTTTCCTGGCCCAAGTGGTACATGTGAAGAATATTTTTATGATTTGTTATATATTCCTATGTAAAATAATTTTATTTAATTTTAAAACTTTTTAATACTACATATATGCCATAGAGATTTTTTTGTGGCCCAGTAACATATCCACTCAAGATTTTCTGAAGATTGTTTTATATAACTCTCATCACAGTCTTTGTTCATTACCCTGTAATGATTTGAACAAACAGCTTACACTACTTCTGAGTACTTTGATTATTCACTGCATCAAACCTAAGACAAAAACATGATGCATAATGTCCTATATACTGTAACCATGCACCCAGCATTTGAAGTGAATGAGACCTTAAAAACCTCATAGTACATGTTAGTTACAATGTCACTGAGTTCCAAATAAAAAGGCCTAAATAAAAACATGATTTACCGGTGGAAAAGAATGGCCCTTCTTTTCACTTTTGCCTTATTTGGATGCTTTGTGATTTTTGAAACTGAAACTGCAGTAGTTTTAGTTAAGAAATCGAAAATTCAAATATCACAGACGGACTGCAATCCTATAAAACATGACGTCATTTTCTGGACAAAATGTGATCAGAAAAGCTCATTATGACGTGAGCTAAATGCGTCAATTTCTGCATATTCCGATTAACAACACAAAAACGGCCAAATTTTCAAAGTTATTTTCAAAAAATAATCATAATAAGCGCAACCTCTGTCTTCTTCGATTAATTATTTGTTTAAAATATGCAAAAGGTAAATGATAGAACTGTGTGCGCCATATTCTATAAATAAATGAACATGTTTTATTTTGTAGATCAGTGCATAATCGTTTGCTTGCTCATATATTTTTTTTTCACTGAAAGTTTAATTATGCCTGTTTACTGTTGGTAAAAAATCAACGAACATGTGATGCAATTTCATAAATAATTTTATTCTAATTTTAAAACTTTTTAATACTATAGACTTTGACGAGAAATTTTTTAACTCTCATCAGTCTATGAAAGCACCAAGTCTTCTATTTTATTTTAATGCATCAAACCTAGACAAAAAAATCAAGTGTTGATCAATTAAATGGTATATCTACAGGGCCATTTTATGCATAAAGTGAACCGACTTCTTAACACCTCTAAATGAGTGAAGGTGTGAAAATTCTCAAATAATATTACCAATCAAAGTACCAATAAGAAGCTGATTCTTACATCACAAGTTCCAATCCCATTGCTAAATGCTTCAGACGGGTTACTCCAATGAGACCGCATACACCGAGATTCAGTGTCAAAAGGATCCCTTACTTCTCGAAGGCAATAAGTGCTGAGTACAAGTCTATATTTGCAGCTTACTATCCCAAGTGGTGGCATCATCAAATGACTGGAAAATGTTTGATAGGCCAATAATCAAAAAAACCATTCCTGCAGTCATCTAAAAATAAGCAAACTTTCTATTACCTGGTATTACAATTGTTTTTACAAATTTCTTTTGAGATTTAACTGAGCAACAATTGTGCAATTTTTTGTCAATAAATTTTGATACTAAAGACTTTGTTTGAACAGCTATTTATAGCAATTACAGACAGCAGCACAAAGCGCTGCTCATAATGCAAGCTCTCATGACAACGCCTTGGTGAAGAGAAAATTATCACTTGCTTATTGATCCACACAATTTCTTTTCCGCAGTAACTTTGGACCCACAGTGCTTTGATTCTTTAAGCTACATTCTTGCAAGAATTGATCAAAAGTTTCCAAAAAATAAATTCACCTTGATTTAATGGATAAATTGCAGATAAATAGTGGGGGAAAAAATTCTTCATTAAAGTCAGCACTATTCAAGATTTAGACTGGTAATGTAGGCCTAACTTACACCACGACATAGTGTGACTTCAAATCTAGTGCCCTGTTCACATGGAGAGTTTAATTCGCAGTAAATGATTGCAAAGTAAACTAATGGGAATCAAACTAATGGGAATCAAACTGTGTTAACATGACATCTAATGCGAATTAAACAAATGTGAATAAAAATTTTACTTCTACAGTCAAGTGTCAGTAAGGCTACTCACTCAAAAATAGCACAATTAAGTACTTAAAGCTGACCACCAAAATCTAGCATTTGAATTAATTTTGCCATTACAAATGCCTCAAAATTTAATTCGAATAAGCTTCCCTTTGTGTTCACTGGAGCTAATGCAAATTAATTTAATTCACAGAAAATTAATTCGAATTAGTAAAACTAATTTGAATTAAACTCCCCGTGTGAACAGAGCATCGATGCACCAAATATCAAGTGCGGTTTGACATGCCCGATCTAAATTAAAACTGAATAAGTATCTGCCCTCACCCTAACAGTCACACCGTCAACATATTGTTATGGTGTATATTCAACAAATAATAGAGAGGTTGAGATTTCAAACGTGTACGTGTATGGGTACGTCTAGTAGGATAATAACATAAATTCTGTGTGTATTACGTCATCAATTTTAGTGACGTCAAGATTGCAACAAGTTCTTAAAACTTGTAGAATGGAATCTACACGTAAGTGAAAACGTGTAGCTTTAATAATAAAAATTAGCCAATTTAAGTGTGAAAATGTGAATGTTATACATTATGTAGGATGTTTACTCTCACTATAGCACTTATTTTCATCAAGTTTTGTTTACTAACTGACGACAAAAAAATCTAAATAGTTGAAACAGAGACACCGATCGCGGTGTACACGTACATGTTACACGTCATAAAAATCTCAAAGACAAATTAAAAAAACGTGTACGTGTACGTCAAAATATATACAAGTACACGTACGCGTACAAGTTTAAGATCTCAACCTCTCTATTAAGTGTAGTGTAAATTACCCCTCCATGGTTACTGCGGTATTGCTCTTTTTCAGGGCAAAATAATAACGTTTGGCAAAATTTTTGTTGAGAGATAATTAAATGAAGTATATTTAACAATTACTTATATGTCATATTTCACCAAACTATATCATTTTGCCCTGCAAAAGAGCAATACCGCAGTTACTGTGAAACGGTCTTTAAGAGTATCACTATGATGGATAGTGGAGTGTTGAATTTTTTGTTTTGAAATTGAGTCTTGTTGAAATTAAATACTCACATATATTTAAATAAAAAATAAAAAGCTGTTGGGATTTTAAAAGGCTAACAGAAAGCGTCTGAGCCTTAAAACAGATAATGTATCGGTGTGTCTGTGTATTTTTAAAAATATCAATGCTCTAACAGCTGTCTAAGCTGCCATAGTAATTTAAATTTTAGGTAAAATAAATTTCTAACCTTCATTCCGATAGTCCATGCCAATCAAGCTTTAAAATGTCACCGTCGACTCTTTCATCACTCGATACATTTATCACTTGGAACCACGAACCAGAGTCAAGAGTGCTCAGCTTGTTAATTTAACAGTCGGAATTTCCTCGTAAACAATTCACACAAAAATTTATAAATCGGATAATTCTGCTGAAAATAATGCTCCAGAGGATTGATAAAGTACTTCGTAGCTGCAGATTAAATGTGCGTGCATGTCTACATACGGCCTGTGGCTTGTGTGGTAAGAAATGCTCAACTTCACATGATTTCCAACTTTCAGTTTGTAAACATGTGTCCGACTTTTGGGACACACTAATAACCGGATATACGAGAGACCTGATATTTACCTGATGTTTTTATTTTAGATTAAATGACAATATTGAGTACTTCAAATGACTTATTTAAATACTTTATGACTATGATGCAAAATGGTATACAAAAATTCGTTTGTTTGGAATATTTACTGACGATTTTGAATCAGGTCAAATAAGGTTTTTAGTATATCAGGTCTTTAGTACCTTCCCATTTCCCACAATGCCGCGCGTTGTTTAAAAACAAGAGGCCCCGAAAAGACTTCCTCTTAACTAATGCAGAAATATTTTGATTTTACCTATTGTTGTATACAACATCACATTATATTTATTATTTAAATAAAAAGAAAACAGAGAAACACCGAATCAAAGTAATATCTTTCAGATGCATCGATCAACTAAAACTATGCAAGAGGTCCAGTAAAGGCTTGGCTATAGTAGACAACTTGTTCCTGTAAGGTTTCTCACATATTTGTTTTATAAAAAAGTATTAAATATAGCTTGAAGTTTATCTCTCTTTATATCAAATGACAAGATTTAATCAGTTCTAAATTATTTCAGTCAAACTTTTTCATAATAAACCAATATTTTTAGCTAACAGAAAAAAACGTGTATGAGTTATTAACCCCTAATTACAGGGGCCAGCCCCTTTTCCTTGATCTTATATGAAAGCTCTTGTAATTATGCACAACTTTTGTAATATATTTCTTACCAAATTATTCTCGGTTCAAAAGTTATTATACAAAAAGAAGCAAAATTTCATGGAAAAAAAATTACTTAAATTTGCCGTCACATAGCTTCCGATCTTTAGGAAATCAGCTTATAATTTTATCGTTATGCACATCTACAATGTATTGGCTACAAGTTCTCCAACTTTCATGTAATTATCATAAGTGGTTCTTGAGTTTATTAGTGGACACGAGACATCAAAATTATCAATTAAAGGGCAATAACTCACAAAGTAAGGCACGTATCAAAAAATTGAAAGCAGATGTAAATAGGTGTAAATACAAGGTTTCTAACCTGAAAGTTTCATAAAAATCAGTCCAAAGGTCTTTGAAAAATCGCCTGTCAAAAATCCGGCGGGAAAAAAAAAAAGCAAATAATAATAAGAAACAGTAGAATAACAGTAACATTTTTAAATACAAAATTTAGTTGATATTTCCATTGCGCACCTTACCTGTACTGCGCCCGTAAAATCCTGCGATCATCAAGATTTTTCTTAAGTTTTGAATTACTGTATATGAACTGTATCAAATAAATGTCATTTTTGAGAGGCAATTTATTCTCGGCTCTAGGTTTTAATGATGTTGCAAATTATAAGTATTGTTTAAAAAAAATTTGGGTGGGAAAATTTACCTCGTAAAATCCCACTATCACCAATGTTGTTCCTTCAGCTTTAATTTACTGTGTATAAACATTATCAATGACTCTTTGAAAGGAAATTTACCCTGTAGATTTTTTGTTGCATGTGTCTTTAAGGTGATCCAAGTCATAAATGCTGCATCAGTTATTGTTTTTGAGGAAATATTTTCCCCGTTACATTAATGTCTTGCTATCGGTTTATGTATATGTATGTA
Source organism: Saccostrea cuccullata (assembly GCF_032062105.1). Lineage (NCBI taxonomy): Eukaryota > Metazoa > Mollusca > Bivalvia > Ostreida > Ostreidae > Saccostrea > Saccostrea cuccullata. Next base: position 12,535 of record NW_026941476.1, read on the forward strand.
TTGTCCAGCTCCCCTCTAAAAGTTTTCAAATCAGTTTTGGTTTTGAAGCTAGATCGTCTTTATACTAGACACATACTTTATTTTCACCATCTCTCTAATAGATATAATATAAAGTTGCTGTTTTGTTTGATTTTGTCAATACTTAAGAGGGCAAAATGCTTAAAACAAAAAAAAAGATTTTCTGTTTTGATTTTGGAATGCGTTCAATATTGTTGAAATATACCATTATTACAATTTAGAATTTTCATACATATAAATATCATTAAGGTGTTCATGCAATTTTAAATATTGCACCGAATGCACGTCTGGCATTCTCCTTTGACACGTTATTACAGCGACGGACACAGTTGCTTTTCCATAATTAACCGTCTATGGTTTTTCCTGGGCAGATTTTTAACGTATGTGATAGGGGAATAATAATTTAGAATCATGTACATTGCAGTGATTTATTTTTCACATACAATGTAATTTATGTTCAATTATTATGTATTGTTATCAAAATAAACACCACCTGCCCCACTAAGTTAGCCTGGAAGACATAGGTGTTGTATTATTTGAGATGTATATTCAAAAAAAGATTTAAGATTATAAATAATTTTGTAATATATTTTAAAGTGAATTGGGACCTCCCCGTTTACACAGTGGTTTCATGTAAAATAAAAAAATGATCTTTTATACACCACATCTGTAATTTTTTCTATTTTGTAGTACATTTGTCTGAAAGTTACCAGAAAC
>NW_026941477.1:0-13380 GCF_032062105.1 Saccostrea cuccullata
ATTTGTACATGTATGTAGACTGACAAGGCATTCATATGAAACTTGTGTACTAGTATTTACCTGTGAGAATGACATGGTTTTTTTTTTTAAATATGACCTAGAAGTTTGACCTACTTGCAAAAAAATAAAATTTTTATAAATTCATCATTTTGAAAGAGAAAAGTTAGGGCATTCATATAATAATGCATGTATATTATTACCTGTGATAAGACCTTTCCAAATGAATCATGACTTTTACTCTGTGACCTTGACCTTGAAGCATAACCTACTTTTCAAAAATGTTGCATTTGCTAATAACTTTTGATTGAGATGAGATATGACTCTCACATTTGACATGTACATTAATTACTCATAAAAATTCAAGGTGTTTCCCAGCATGTGATGTTTTTTTTACCCCTTGAAATTGATGTTTTACATAATTTTAAAAATATTTAACTCTCCTAAAAGATGATTAGGCTTCTGAGTAGCATTAATGCGGACAGGAAAGACAGGACTTTTTGCACAAAAAACATCATTTTTCCAGCCCCATTTGACCCCCCGAGGAAAAATCAAAATTACGAAACCTTACTGCACATCTACATGACACCACCAACCATCTCCCAAAAGATGATTAGGCTACTGTGTAAAATGTAGGAGAAGTTTAGGGAAGACGATCGTTTGTGCATAAAAACGTCATTTTTTGACCCCTATTTGACCCCCTGGGGCAAAATCAAAATTCCGAAACCTTACTGCACATCTACATGTACATGACACCACCAACCATCTCCCAAAAGGTGATTAGACTGCTGAGTAAAATTTAAGAGGAGTTCAGGGAAGATGGGGCTTTTTGCATAAAAAACGTCATTTTTCGACCCCCATTTGGCCCCCCGGGCCAAAATCAAAATTCCGAAACCTTACTGCACATCTACATGACACCACCAACCATCTCCCAAAAGATGATTAGCCTACTGTGTAAAATGTAGAGGAGTTAGGGGAAGACGGGGCTTTTTGCATAAAAAACGTCATTTTTCGACCTCTATTTGCCCCAGGGGCAAAATCAGAATTCCAAAACTTAACTGCACATCTACATGACACCACCAACCATCTCCCAATAGGTGATTAGGCTGCTGTGTAAAATGTAAGAGGAGTTCAGGTAAGACGGGGCTTTTTGCATAGAAAACGTACATTTTAGACCCCCATTTGACCCCCGGGGGCAAAATCAAAATTACGAAACCTTACTGCACATCTACATGACACCATCGATCATCCCCTAAAAGGTGATTAGGCTGCTGTGTAAAATGTAGAAGGAGTTCGGGAAGACGGGGCTTTTTGCATAAAAAACGTCATTTTTCGACCCCCATTGAATCCCCAGGGCAATATAGAAATTCCGAAACCTTACTGCACATCTGCATGACACAAACAACCATCTACCAAAAGTGGATTAGGCTGCTGAGTAAAATGTAGAAGGAGTTCAGGGAAGACAAGGCTTTTTGCATAAAAAACGTCATTTTTCGACCCCTATTTGAACTCCCAGGGCAAAATCAAAATTCCAAAACCTTACTGCACATTCTCTCTCTACATGACACCACCAACCATCTCCCAAAATATAATTAGGCTGCTGAGTAAAATGTGGAAGGAGTTCAGGGAAGACGAGGCTTTTAGCATAAAAAACGTCATTTTTGACCCCCATTTGAACCCCCGGGTCAAAATCAAAATTCCGAAAACTTTTTGCACATTTACCTGACACCAACAGCTATCTCCCAAAAGATGATTAAGCTACTGTGAAAAATGTAGGAGGAGTTCAGGGAAGAAAAGTGTGCCAGACGGACGGACGGACATGAGTAACAACAATATACCCGATCTTTCTTTAGAAAGTGCGGGTATAAGAACAGGTCATTAAGATTTGGGATTAAAGATGGAGATCCTATTTGACAGTTGGCGTTGGCACAGAAATGAAAACTATCTAGTCAATTGTCGTAAGTTTAAAGCATTGAACTTAATTTGAAGATCTTCATTTGCATACAGTGACGCCTTTTATGAGTCTCAATATAAATTAAAATAAATCACAGAATGATAAAAATTTGCAGGCTATTAATTAACAAACAGGGTCATAATTGCATAGAATTTATTTTCTGTTAAAACGTGTGTTAGGTTCTTATATGTCTTCTTGACTTATATTTCTTTAACGACGTCTAAACCAATTTCTGTGGAGAAATTGTTACAGCAAACAAATCGCCTTACATATGCAACGCGGAAATAAAAAGATTACAGTATAATGAAAATCAAATATGAGTACAAATAATTCATATTTGAACATTGCAACTATGCATTAACTCGCATATATAAACAAATAGTTTTAACCCATTCATGCAAACTTTCTTAAATAAGAGATGAATACTTTATTTCAAAACTATTCAATATCGTTCAAAATTAAGAATTGCTTTTATTTAGACAAAAACTATGTAATAAAACAAGATGCTTACCCATCTAAACAAGAAAAAAAAATAGGTGGGTGCAAATTTAATGATTCATCATGAATCAAATAGGAGGCTAGTGATTTTCACTGGTATTTCACGGTTTTAAATCTATTTGACACAATGGTCAGGAAGAAGCACATTTCCAGAAAACCCATGACCATCATTTATTCTATGTCCATACACCACTAGCCCAAACGGAACTCTGTCTACAGTACGTATACCCATCATTCCAGGTTTAATTTCCAATACGCTAACACTGTAGGTGTTTCCTTGCAGACCAACAGTAGAATCAAAAACTTTATAAACTTCGTTAACTTTCGTACCATTGATTCTAAGATTCTGAAAAGATGAAGTTGGAATTATAATCGAAATGTAATTGTTGTCAAAGCCTTCGGGGATTACAACTAAATAATTATTCAGATACTGATGTATTCCAGGTATGGTTATCATATAAGGACCGCCTTCTTTGTTATCAGTTGGTATGGTAAAGCTAGAAACAAGAAGCTTGTTCTGCGACTCAATTACACCAACCTCATTACTTTTTAACAATAAAGTCAAAATAGCCTTTTTCCTCAATTGTTGTAGTCGTTGACATTTTTCCTACCGGTATCTAATGTTTTTGTTGAATGGGGAAACCATGTGAATTTGTTACCCTAAATCTTCCGACAGCTGGAGGCACAATGAAGGAATTGTCAAGTCTATTTATGGGAGGAATCTGCTCGATAAGTTTACTACATGTTCCTATATATCCAGTCGGTTGCACTTATTTCCCGAAAACACAGCCGCCGGATATGACGCGCTAATAGTTGTTCCGGTTAGATCCGCCTTGTGGGCAACAACTTGGAATGTTCTAAGTCGATGCATCGTTAAATGCATCACATCTCCGTTTCGATAGGCTCGTCCATCGTATTCAATTTTTCTGTCCACATCCATTTTGAAAGTGATAGAAACTTGTGTATCATCTTTTGTTGCCGCGATAGCAAATTGCGCTGCAGAGTCGAGGCTATCATCAAAAGGTGTCAATGTAGAAATGATGTAGGAATTCGACAATTTTCTTAAAGGGAACACTAAAGAACTTCCAGTAGAAGTGGTATTTTCATCAAACAGAAGAAGGGAAGATGCATCTGATGTTTTCAGCAAAATACCTTTGGGTTCCAATTTTAAAGATAGTAAAATATAACTCTTTGGGATAATCAATTTTGTTTGTTTCATATTTTAATGGTAATCATAAATATGAAATGCCGTTATATTTTCAGGATCAAAAGAAGTTATTCCTTAATGTAAGGAGCTTTTGGAAGCGAGATATGCCGTCTTGTTTGCAAATTCAGCAAGTTTAATGTTTTCAGGGAAAAGTAGCATAAACATCTGCCCTTGTTCTTTAATATAAAAGTGATATCTTTAGATTCACGCAATTGAGTTAAGCAACGTACTTGTATAGTTGTTTCTATGTACAAAATACAAGCTTAACCAAGAAGGGCTACACCTATCGCACAAAAAATTAATGTTTTGTAATGCATACCTAGTACCCATAATATGTGATAGCTCAGTATCTATTTTGACGTCAAATGAAAATGTCATCAAGCTCTTCCATACAAGTTTATAAGGAAAGCAAAAACTCTTTGTGGCGCAAGGGCATACCTCACTTTTCTCTAAAGAAAAACAATTGATAAGACGCAGGATATTCCAATGATTTACATATAAAATATTGTTGCACAAATGTAGACACTACGCAGGTAGGTTAAGGTTACAACCAAATATTCTACTTGCCTATATGATATGACGTCATAGTAAGCTATATGAAGTTTAGAAATAACAATTTCTTATAATCGATTGATTTGAGGTCGTAAAAATTAATCAAAATATGCAGAGGCATAATACAAACAGAATTTTGTCGTTTCTGGGACTCTGTAGTTATCACAGGGGTTAAATACCAAGCCCGTGACGTCATAACTGTTGATCATGCAGTAGCAGAGTGAAAGTGAAACGTAACGAGAATTCATGTAAAAGCATTTAGAATGATTATCATGTGTGATTCTTATGGGAATAAAGCTTATGAATAAGGTATGGTAATATACTTCATCAATTTCTTCGTAAAATAAAAGCAGGAAGGCTGTTTACTTGCCGATCAGCCTTTCCTCTGTCGTTCGTAACAAATAAGATACAAAAGTTCAACACTACGCCGCACACTTTGAAACTTAATTTTTGTTTCTATCTAAACTTCTTATTCTATTGCTGCTAGAATCGTATGGTTTACGGGAATTAATGCATTTTTTTTTTGATGTTATGAACAAAATGTAAAAATTTAAGGAAGGTTTCGTCAGAAAGTGTTGAATAATTATTTCTGTGATAGGAGAGTAGGATTCTAGCAGCACTTTTCATGGTACAGAGATGTTTTTACATGATTATTATTACAAATTGAAATTAATTATCCCCGGGGTAGTGTTGTACTTTTCACTTTTTCATTAAGGCATATTTTCTAATTATAGACGTCACGTGGTGACGTCGTGGTGAAGTGCTTCATGTAGTATAAGTCCCATAGAAGTCTATAAAATGCATAATTATAACAAAAGTTTAATGCTTTATTTATTATTTATTATTATTATTTATTAGTGTTACATAATTATAAAAAAGTCTTAATTCGCCGAATTCTGGTCCATGTGAAGTGCTTCATGTAGTATAAGTCCCATAGAAGTCTATAAAATGCATAATTATAACAAAAGTTTAATGCTTTATTTATTATTTATTATTATTATTTATTAGTGTTACATAATTATAAAAAAGTCTTAATTCGCCGAATTCTGGTCCATGTGATGCCTTAACATACCCGCGTACAAATGTTTATTTGCAACTCGAAAAGTTTTAAGTTGAATCAGTGTAAAATCCCTTGCCCAGTGTAAGTTTCAGTTGCGATAATGCATAATATTTTTCCTGTAATTTTATTAATTTTGGTTAATTATATTAAACATTGTTTATCTAAAATTGAATGGGGTATGCCTTTGCGCCACAGATGCATTGTTTTGTTTTATAACCTTGAATGGAAAAGAACACTATTACGTCATAAGTGTACTAGCTTTAACAAGGTGTGGGAAGTTTGAATAAGAAATCAGTTAGAACTTTCTCTACATGTAATATATACATCTTATGCAGTTTTATAAGCTCATTTGCATAGAAACACCTATACCTAGCCTTAACTCACTTGCAAAAACACATGTGGAGAAAAAAATAGCAAAATGTGCTAGTAATTTCCTTACAACTGAAAAATTAGTATATATATGTATGTAATGTACAGTTTCTTGTTTAAAAGATTATTGTAGATTTTTTTACCTTGAGAGGCACTTTTCATTGCACTCTGAAAAAACAAAGCTTTCTTGAATGAAAAGAGTTTGGTACTTAAATCGGTTTGCTTTTCGACCTTAATGATGATTTTTCTACAACATAAATAAAAAGAAAATGTTGTACATGTATTAGATGAATAAATACATCTAAAAACATATGCAATTATTTAACAAACTAGTGTTCAAAATGTAAATTAACTGTGATATAAATGATATCAAAAACATTCATTCTGATAAGAATTTCATTTTTTTTCACACCTTGTTCAATCAAATACGAAGGAAAAATAAACTTCACTTCGGGTTACAAAATATCCGCATTTTTCGTCTGTTGATATCACAACAAGATATTTTGTCTTATAATATTTGTGTTTCGAATTTCTTGAAAAAATTGATGTTAACATTTTAAAAGACTAAAATAAGCATCTCTTTTCTAATTCTATATATAAATTGCGCTGATGAAAACATACAATCAAATTTAACTTATTTTTTTAACTTGATGAGTATACACCGAGATCGAATAACATAAAAATCGTTTTCAAAACAAAAGCATATTGTTTTTGCAAGATATACTACATGCATACATTATTTGAAGCAAACGAAAAATTCTTTTATCAAATGCTTACCTATATCTTGTACAACTATCACCACAACGAGACCTATAATAACGAAGGCAATTACGATCATCGCAGGTAACCATTGTTTCCTTATACAGTTTGTTGTTCTTTTATCTGTTTTATTCTTATTTCTTTCCTGTGACTTTGTCTGATTCTGTTTTACTTTCCTTATGTGATCTCTGTTTCTGTCACTTTTAGCTTCATTCTCAGAAACTTCGTCCAACTTTGAACAGGATTTTTTATAGCATTATGTATCATAAATATTGCACAGATTGAATGAATTGAAGTGGTAGGAAAAATGTAACTTACTTCATTGTAATGATGTGATGATACGTCGGGCATAAGAATTATCATAGAAGATAAAAGTATAGATATGTAAAATGCATGTATTTAGACACCTAGACATATTATTTTAAAAGTTATTTTTTCATTATTTTAAATACGTTAGATAACTGATGTAGAGTAAAACCACATCGAACTTTTTAAAAGCCTTGGACAGTTCTATTCGTGAAATACTTACTGGAGAAAGGTATCCTTCTCCTGATGATGGTCGTTTTGGAAGATTGGGAGGTCATCCTTCTTTTTTTTTTAGCTAAATAAAAACAATCAAAACAAATCAACATGGATTTATTTTACTTCCAACTGCACTACCTTATAAACAAATGTATTTTTGTAATATGTAAGTTATGATAATTATTATTTTATGACAGACTGTCAAACACATTTACCTGTGAATTGAAGGGTAAGATAAAAGAGGGATACTACAGTAAAACAATGTTCTAAAACTTGTTAATAGACAATTTCACATAAATGTGCTGGTTTTCTCTGCTTTGTTGAGAAAAATGAAATTTTATTGCAAAAAATAAATTAATTTATCATATGTACTAGGAGCACGTGCTTTTGTTTATTATGTGCTAATAAAAGCGCCATTAGCTATTGGTCAGTATTTAAAGGACAATACCTGTGGAACAAGTATTCAATTTAATCACCCTTTTAACTCATTCGAAGGCTTTGCTTTGCGGCTTTCACACCCACCAACCCTCTTACTCCATCCTCTTATTTGTATTTTGTTTAATAAAGAAAGTTTTATTTAAAGGATTGATCAGACTGTTTTCATCACAAGAAAATTAAAAGTTTTGTACACAACAGATAAATTGTCAAAAATGGTAAATAATTTGCTTAGTCGCTCTATATAATTTTATGTAAAATTTTATATAATGTAAAACTGTTGTGTAGTGGTACATATAAAAGCTACATATAGTCGAAATGTGTTTACAGCTAGTATTGATTTACATTTATTTTGCACAGGCTTTACTTAAACAAATCAATTAATTGTACACTATAATTTATGACACTTACGTAAGTTTGTGAGAATGAGTCCGCCATTCAATTTGTTTACCTCGCAATTGCTGCGGACGAACAGGTTTCCATAGTTTTTCAACATAAATCAATGTTGTTTTTTATCTATGGTTTTTCCTGGGCGGCGAGGGAAGCATAATGTGTTCATACATGCTTTATATTATGTTTTTAATCAGTGAAGTGAGGACATACATAACATTGTGTTAAAATGCATTTTTACTGTGATTAATTATTTTTTATATATTGGAGAAGGAAGGTAGAAAATCGGTACAATTGAAGACTTGTGTTTTGTAAATGTATACGTCTTATTAATGCTGGCAAGCAAGAGCTTCCATTCCTATATAGACAAATGTTCTTGTTATGAATGTGAATAATTTATGTTCGTTTGAGTGAAACGAATAAGTTCATAACGAAGTAAAAAAAAAACACTTTGCACCTTTGTTAGAATAGTGTTGCTAAATATCACAAGCACAAAGATTTTTTTCATTTGTTTTCGTAATTTAATATGTATTATGCGAACATTAAGATGATTGATTGGTTGTATACTGTTTAACATCCCTCTCGAAAATTTTTTCTCATATGGAGACGTCACTGCATGCCGATACAGGGCTTCAAATTTAGACCTATACACGGCAGGCAGGGTCATTTAGCAGTGGGGGTTTTATATCGTGACAACGTCTTTCTTTGACAGGGGACCTATGTTTTTAAGGTCATATCCGAAAGACCCGTGACTTTCTCTTCTAGTGCCGGGTGCTCGGCGTAAGAACAGTCATGTTTACGTCTAAGGTACATGTATGACGCGGCGCCGCGAACGAAAATTGAACCCGGGCCTTCCAATCACGAAGCGAACCGCTACCACTAGGCTACCGTGACCGGTCGCGAGCATAAAGATGAATGTATAAAATATATTGAAAGATAAAATTCTTACCGAAACCATGTTCTGTTGATCTGTCCAGTGTAAATGTTGTTGACGATAGTATTGTTCTCCAGACTACTTCGAAGTCAATTTTTAAAAAATAATACATTCAAATGATTTTTAACGATTTTTAAAGATATTTATATCTGTTTCATGAAACATTACTTATCTGGGAAGACAAAGTATATAAATCAACGGAAAACGAAAAATAGAAAAATCTCAAAATCCTCCAGAAAACAAAAAATGGGAATATTGACTGCAAATTTACAATTCATAAAAAAGGGGGTTTAGTGTGTTTCAAGGGTGTGTGTGTGTGTGGGGGGGGGGATTCTTATTTTTTTCACCGGTTTTATAGCGATTAACATCGAAAACATTGTATTTTATAAATATATATAATTATGTTTAATTCATTTAAAACATAAGAGGAGATATAAGGAAAATTCGATCAAATCCCAAACTGTTTAAAAATATGAATATGGTAAAAAGTCCGATTTAAATGGAAATGGTCGTACCCCTAGCCTCTCTTTATTTCAAGAGCTTGAATAAGGTAAATTTTACTATTAATGGCTGGTATTAATGTAATTATAATTTACTGACTACCAACTGTTCTTTGTTTTTTTATGGCCAAATCGCAACTAATATATAATGAAAATGTGGCAAAATATAAGCTGGAATCGAGAGTTATCGTGCGTAGTTCTTTTAAACATTTACATACAATTTTAAGCGAATAGGACATTTAACATCTCAAAATGAGGATTCGTTTAAATGAATTGAAAAGAGCATTCAAAGTAGATGTTTTTTTTAATTATTTTATTTAACCACGAATTCGGATGTATTGTCGAGACATGTAACATCTTAGGGTTTTTTCTTCTAAATATAAAATTGGAATAAATATATTCTTATATATTATAGATCTAAAATGATAATTGACTTTCTGTATCCCTAATGATTTGTTGTTGTTTGTTGCATTGAAATAAAATAACACTTTCGTTTACTTAAAGTAAGCCGTGTAGCAACCTTAAATGATAAAACGCCGCTTAATGATACAAATAGCATAAAGTGTTGCAATTACAACGCTAAATGCCATAAAATATTGCATTAATAGCTGACATTCTCAACCGCTAATGCTAAATCGCCGCTTAGATAGAATTATATCATTAAGCGTCACAAATGCGGAGCAACACTGACGCTTAATGAAACAAGCAAATATCGACATAGACGACTAATGATACACACTAGTGTATCATTAAGCGTTGTAGCTGCAACCTTTAATGCTTTACGATTTAGAAATATCTTGCAATGTCTAAGAGACAAAGAAATCCACCTTTCCTATACATGTACAATGAAATATCATTTGCAAATCATTTATATATGCACTTGTGCTTCTTTTTCACCTCGAGCAATTAGTCTCGTATGATAAAAAAAACAAAACAGTAATGCATTCAATTATTTCTTATACACTGTAGGACATTTTTACAAGCGAGGGAAATATTGATGCAAAAAGCTTGTAAATTGAGTTCACAAGGAAGTCGAGGTTTTTGCTTACAACAGTGTGAACTTTCAGGACTCAGTTCGCATTAAGGAACTCTCAAGTCTATGTCAAAGAAGCCAATATTTCTATCAGTGCTACTGTTTTTGCCCTATTGTTTCTGACGAACTTCCTTCGAGTGCAAGTTTTGAACCTCTTTTGATAGGAGTTCTTGCCATATATTTTTAACTTATGAAATCAAGGATACATAACAATATTCATCGTTAACATCAGGTGATGTTGAAACTCATCCGTCTTGATTAATATTAAAAAAGGGAATGAAAGAAGTTGAAATTTGGGACTGTAACACAAGTCATCCGAAACAGCTACAGGTATAATAAACACCTCTGAAAAGACTGAATTGACATTCACCAAAATCTGCAAGTCATTTACATACAACTTAACCATTGAATGTTTAAAATATTTAATGAAATTAGTTCAGCTGTCACATAATTTATTTCATTAATTTTCATTAGCAATGAAAGTGAAAAAAAAATAAAACAATGAACATATTCTTTGAGATTTCTTTGGGATGCAAACACTAGAGCTTTACGTAATAGATCAATGAACTAAATCAAATTTATAAAGGGTGACAAATATCTCAATCTGTATCAACATGTAATAGATAATACAAAATGAGGGAATAAACACGAAACCTGAGGAAAAAGATAAAATAAGAATACCAGTAGGAATACAGAAGGCAGCAATGATGATACTATGTAATAGCACTATGATCAAACTGGGTTGAAAACTATTTTTTATGCTATGGGTTCGTAAATTAAAATAATATTGTACATTCTCCTTTTGCAGAGGCACATATAAGAAAAATGAAGGGGAAGAGTTCATAAAAGGGTTTTCGATCAGTTGGTAGCTTTCTACAAAAAAAAAAGCGGAAAAAATAAAGTGATTTGCATTGATAAGTTAGACATCCACCCCCTATAAACAAAGTCATCCAGATAGCTGTATAAATATTTAGAGAAAACTATGCCTAACCTCTGATCTCCTTACTAATAGGATGCGACTCAGAGTAAACAACATCCAGTCTCTGCATTCGCATATTTCTAACAAATAGGGGGAGGAGAAAGATCTTGCCCCCTACCACCCCCTATATCTTCATTTTGCTCGGACTTTTCAACGATCCTTTATTATAATGCATTGATTATCTGTTAATAATTATTTTATGTGTCCTTTTGTCTATCTTATGAGGTTATGTCATAAGAGTCGACCTCATCAGTTTAACACTATTTAGCTAACCTCTGATTTTATTTATCTTACAAAGAAGATACACCTTGTATTGCGAACGTTTGGACTGGAATTCTCCCTCTTTACTTGGAATTTACACATCAAATTAATAAACCAATCAAAACTACATTTAAGAAAATGAAAGTTTAAAAAATGCACCAATTGTGATTTACTTTTGAATCGATAAATGTATTGTATTTGATAACAAGCAAGTTGACATCCTCCAAATTCCATTTACGTACAATTAGAGAATTTGGAGAAGCTTAACACTTTTTCCCTGTCAAAAAATTAGGGTCGCAACGTTGTTTTTTTGTTTTTTTTTTTTTTGTTTTTTTTTTTTTTTTTTGAATGGATTTAAAAAACAATTCTCCACATACCACGATTTGAAATTTTTGCCTTCTTAAAACTCAGTACATCGTCATAATGTACAACATAAGATTGCCTTTCTCTCATTCATATACTATGTGAGATCTGGTACTCCTCCTGAGGTACAATATAAGGTGACCTCTGGTCTCCCTACTGATGTACAATATAAGGTGACCTCTGGTCTCCCTACTGATGTACAATATAAGATGACCTCTGGTCCTCTTACTGATGTACAATATAAGGTAACCTCTGGTCTAATATTGGTGTACAATATAAGATGACATATGGTTCCCCTACTCATGTACAACATAAGATGACCTCTTGTCCCCCCTAATGATGTACAAAAAAAAGTGACCCCAGCTGGTCATATAGACTTTTTGTTATATCTGATACCCGCATAAAGATTAAGGAAACACGCAGGCTCTTATATTGTATATCAAAAAGGATATCATGGCTTACAAATTGTAGTATATAAATGAGAGAAAGGCAATCTTATGTTGTATATTATAACGATGTCACTGAAAGTTTTAGATAAGCAAAAATCTCAAATCGTGTTATGTGTAGAATTGTTTTAAAATCTATTCCCAAAAAACAACGTAACGTTGCGACCCTAATATTTTGACAGGGAAAAAGTGTAAAGTTTCTCCAAATTCTCTAAATGTATGTAAATGGAATTTGGATGATGTCAACTTGCTTTTCTTCAAGTATAGTATATGTATCGATCCAAAAGTAAATCACAATTGGTGCATTTTTTAAAGTTTTATTTTTTAAATGTAGTTTTTGGATTGGTTTATAAATTTGATGTGTAAATTCCAGGGAAAGTGGGAGAACTCAGTTCCAAATGTTTGCAATACAGGGTGCACATCTTGTTTGTAAGATAAATAAAATCAGAGGTTTGCTAAATAGTGTTAAACTGATGAGGTGGCTCTTGAGACATAACCTCATAAGGAAGACAAAGGACAAATAAAATAATTTATTTACAAATAATTAATGAGTTTTAATAAATGATCGGTGAAAAGTCCGAGCGAAATGAAGTGGTGAGGGGGGGTGGTATAGGGCAAGATCTTCCTCCTCCCCCTGCTTATTAGAGATCTGTGAATGCAGAGAGTGAATGTCGTTTACCCTGAGTCGCTTACTTTTAGTAAGGAGATCAGAGGTTAGGCACTGTGTTATAAATATACTATAACCTTACAAGGAAAAGTAAAATCATAGGGGAGACCACAGGTCACCCAACCTTATCCATATACAGTACCGACCAGACCCAACCTGACACCCAAGCAGTCCCAGAAAGCAGTCCCGGGGACTGCTTTGGGACTGCTGTGGGACTGCTCTGGGACCGCTGTGGGACTGCTGTGGGACCGCTATGGGACTGCTCTGGGACTGCTCTAAAAAGCAGACCCAGCAGTCCCAGCTCTCCCTGGGACTGCTTTCTGGGACTGCTTTGTTCACTCATGTGTGAAAAAAAAGGTTCTGAGTGACATGATAGCTCCGCCCCCTTGTGGATTCTGAATTTGCAGGCCCCCTGTTGTTTTGTTTACTTGCAGCAGAGATGAGTTTAAACTGT
>NW_026941478.1:0-13399 GCF_032062105.1 Saccostrea cuccullata
TTACTGATGAGTACCATTGACAGTCTGTTTTAAAAAATTCTTTATACATTTATGCTAATTGTAAAAACTGACAAATCTGATGATAATCTGCAATATTCTTTTCAATACTAGTTTAGATGGGTAAGACTATGGAATCCGGATAGGGCCACGCACTTCACTATCGCACCATCGAGCATCAACTTAAAGGTCGATGGCGCGATAATGCGATGGCGCGATAACGATGAAACGATGGTGCGATAACGATGAAGCGATGATGCGATAGCGCGATGACGATGATGCTATGGCGCGATAATGCGATGGCCATGGTGCGATAGCACGATTGAGCGATAGTGAATATCGCTTCATCGTCATCGTACTATCGCACCATCGAAATCGCATCATCGTGTCATTACTATCGCACCATCGCGTCATCGTACCATCGCGTCATCGCATTATCGCACCATCGTCATCGCATTGTCGCGCCATAGCATCATCGTCATCGCGCTATCGCACCATCACTTCATCGCTATCGCACCATCGCCTCATCGTCATCGCATTATCTCTTCATCGCACTATCGACTTAAACCTCGATGGTGCGATGATGCGATAGTGAACTGCGTGGCCCTATCCGGATTCCATATAAGACCTACATGAATACTCAGTATATGTATAATGCATGGAGATGCGTATGAGCAACACAGAGCTATAATTAAAACTGTTTGAAACAAGACGGGATAACATGGGGGATCAGGAATCCAATATCTGCATAAACTTTAGAGTGGTCCTTGTTTCCAGGGAAATACGGTCATTTTTTGTTGCGATACTGGATAAATAAACCCCATCTCCCAGGCATCGCTTTTGTAAGGGGAGGGGGAGCCAGAATTTTTTTTTATTTACTGAAAAAGAAATTGACAAGCCAAAGGAAAAAAAGAAGAAAAAGAAAAAAAAATTAGTTTATCTCAAAACCCAATTTGCTGGTGTTGGTGGTAGTTGGGATGGGGCAGCGTGGGTGGGGTGAGGGTATTTTTTTTTTTAACTTTGAGTACTATTCTTTTTAAGATTCAATTTCTCGTACAGACTACATTACCCTTATTTGCATGACTATAATACAACAAAAAGTGGGGGTGGATCTTTCAATTAACACATCCGTAAAAAAAAAAACTGGGTCCCATACATTGTAATACTACGTGCCTGTCTCCAATTCGTTGGCTTGACTGTTTTATAAAGTACAGGTGATCTAGATGTGCAACTCAAATTCTATTTTTAAAGATATATGACATCATTTGAAATTTCCAATAGTATATTTTTAGCAACATGCTTTCTCTTAACGAACACATAAAACCACAACAGTTCTCTTCTAAATTCTTGAACTGTATATTGTAATGGAACATGGAACAACGTTCAGGAATTCCACCAGAGTCAGATTTTCGGAGACTTAAACAGTTTCTGATTCTGGGAGGATCTAACTCAGTTTATCGCCCCCATTCTGTATCGCACACTACGTCAAAAATCGATGTCAGTTTCCTCCGAAGGTAAATTTAAAATAAGTTGCTTCCTTTGTGTTCATTTTCAGGATTAAATAGACACCATTACAAGGAAGGGATATTCATGCAGATTTCAAGGTACATCATGTGTAGTTTTTCGTTGATAAAGAAAACGAAAGTACTTTACATGCTATTTATAAGAATTGTCCATTCTTCAAGTTTTCTTGCAACACTTTGGATATATAAAATTATTCCTAAAAAAAAAATAATACAGTCGTTTTTACATATGAATCTTTCGAATTTTTTAAAAATATGTATTTTTAGGATCTCGTAAAGATAAACAAAAGATCTCAGTTAGAGTTGCCTCTCTTGAAACATAAATATTGATCAGTGAAAAACGCATTTAACTAATCCATAGGCGTTGGAACCGGGGGGGCGGGGGGGGGCTTGTGGGGCTTAGCCCCCCACTCTTTCCCAAATATATACTTATATATAGTATAGACATTGTACATTGCTTCGTAGGTTTAGCCCCCCCCCCCTACTTTCCACAGACACGTCGCAGTATAGGTTAAATATGGGGAAAGTGGTGGTGTTTGAGAAAAAAAAATTGGAAATAAAGTTCGAACCCCTCCCCCCCCCCCCCCCCCACCCACGAAATAGTTTGCTTGTCAGGTTTTTTTTTTTTTTGAAGGTATAAAATTTTTTTACACTTAGCCCCCCCCCCCCCCCCTTTCAATTTGCTTCCGACGCCAATGTACTCAGTATCGTTATGTACACGGCACCACTTGCCGATGGAGCTGCAAATTATGTCCTATACTTGGCATTAAGGACTATTGAGCAGAGAGGGATCTTTTTCGTACCAGCACCTACTGCGACAGGGGGCCTCGGTTTAAATACGGTCTCATCCGAAGGACTGGTCTCGACGTCCCTCTCTGGGCTTCGAAGTAAGGATCAACTCCTTACTTTCCGATTCTATAGAGCAGACGCTCTTTAAGGCCCTTTTACACCAAGCTGCGTTCATACGGAGTCATTACGGCGTTGTTAAATTTTTAAAATCGCCGTGGAATCGCAGGGAAATTGCACAAATTTCTGTAAATTTTTCACAATATGAAGATGTCACGGTGTCCCGACGGCGACGGACGCGATTCTACGGCGAAATCACGGCGTTCTATTGCGTTCCCACGGAGATCTCTCGGCGATTGACTGCGCTTCCGCGGAGTTTTCACGGCGCATTAAGAGTTTTCACCTCGTGTTCACGGCGTTTTCACTGCGCTGGGTGCGTTCACAATACGTTCACAATGCGTTCTATACTCATTGATATTTATTAGGAGGAATGTAAAACATTTTTGCTTAAAGATTCAAGTTACACGATGAAAAGACTTCTAATCATGCCAAGAAATATTCTTGATAATTAGAAATGTTCTATATTTAAATAATTTAGTACTGAATTATTAATAGTTTTATGATTTAACTCCTTTTTTCAATTTCATCGGTTCAGTTGTGTTGTTAGATTTTCTTTAATTTATTATGAATGTAAGAAAAAAAATAACACACCGAAAAGTTTTCTACAAAATTAAAGTGAAACAACCGAAAAGTTCTGGTGTAATTTTCTCTTCTATTTTTTTTTTCACTTAAATGCTCCTAGTGCAACATATACGTTGGAATTATTGCTGATCAAATATGATCCCATTGCTCTTGTTTTGTGAGCTGGCTTACAACGCTGTAACAACGCCGTGAAAGCGCATTGTGATCGCCAACGGACGCTGTAGAAACGCCATGGGAGTGCAATGATCGCAGTGACAACTCCGTGCTGTCGCCGTGTAATCGTAGTCGAGAAAATCACAAGACGATAAATCTCATTAGAAGCGCCGTAAAAACGCGATAGAAACGCAGTGACATCTCCAAGGACTCCGCGACATCTCCGTGAGGTCTCCGTGGAAGCGCAGTATACTATCACTGCGTTCGTGCCGCGATCATGTGCGTCTTTACGGCGTTCATACGGAGCTCCCACTACGTTGTTGGAGATCTCACTGCGCTGCTACGGCGATCATACTACGATTCTACTGCGTTCTTATCAGACCGCGATCACACGGCGCGTACTTTGTGCATGCCCAAAGTGATCGCCGTCCCCTGGCGTTCTTGAAGACCCTACGCGACCCTACGGCGTTCAGTGGAGATCTCGCCGCGTTGTCACGGCGCTGTAGGAGACTCTATTGCGATCACCTCGGCGTTTTGCATTTTTTGAGGACGCCGTGCTGTCGCCGTGAGGACGCAGCCCTGGTGTGACAGGGGTTTAAACCACTGCGCCACGCTGGCGACTGTTACACGTAATTTGTAAAGGCAACAAAAATGAATTCCTTAAAGTGAAAACTACAAAGTTTAACTTAGCCTTAAAAACATGTTACTCATTATATAATATATTGAATTCTTGGAGTAAACAAACCATGCTCTTTGTCATGTATTGCAATGGCGTCAGAAGCCAATTGAAAATCTGGGGGGGGGGGGGGGGGGTAATTGAAGAGAAAAAAACTTGACTAGCAAGCAAAACAAAAAGAAAGAGAGAAAGAGGATATAGCCATAGTCCAAACACGAAAATCCAATTTGGTGGGGGAGGGGGGGGGTGACTAACTTTCAGTTGGCTAACTTGAAAGGGAGTATGTTAGCCAAGTCCAAAAACCCATCGCCTCACCCTGCATGGTATTCCTCGATATTGTAATCTTCCGTATGTAGAGAATATAAATTAAGTGCCAATTTTTCTGATTGGGTTGAACATTAATTTTTTTAGGTTAATTGTTGGCGGTAGAGGAAAAGATGTTGTAGGTGTTATCAAACAGTACAGTTTGGAGGGAAGAGCTGCAAAGCAGGATGGGATACTTCGTGCCCTGGCCGTCTGCTCGACATCCAGCGATTTAGTGACGAAGCGCGAGGCAAACAAGATCATCCCAGATGTATGCAGAATATTTGACTACCTCATAAAATTCATTAAATTTTCCCAAGAGGATGCTGGCGGTAAAAAGTGGGGGCGTGCCAGGCGAAAAGCTATTTCTAACCTCTACAATAATTACCCAGGAGGCCCGATAAAATTAGCATATCACGTGACCAAATATCCCAAAAGAGGAAATATGAGTCATAAAGATGTCATACGCCTTGCGCATGTCAAACTTTTCAATCAAGAAGTACGGTACATACTTGGATACATCGTCCATGGTTTAAATGGAATCGATTTAAACATCCATCATCGGTCCCTTGAATTAGAAACAGTGCAAACTTACATACAAGGAGTGGAAGAAGCCAGGAGATGCAGGACAAGGAACGACGAGACTCGCCTCATTCACTTGATTAGAAGACACCAACTTTGCCATGAACATGTAAAGAAAGAATTCCTGAACAAACCTGATGTATGGCATGCTCTGCTTCAACATATGCCAATACATGCAGTCATCCGCAACCTGAATACCTTGGCATCAAATGGGGTATTCGAAAGGCACAATCTAGATGAAAACATAGTTGCACAAAAATTGAACGATGTTGGGTTGCTGAATAAGGCTCGAGTGCATCCTTTCGAAATTCTCACAGCATATTTCCAGCACAAATCGGGAGAAAGGAATGCTCGCGGAAATATATTTACGCCATCCGGAACAATTCTTTCTGCTCTTGAAGAAGCCTTTTACAAGTCACTGAAACCACAGAACGACATTTTTGAGGCAAGGGGTGTTCGAATGGCTTTCGGTATAGATATGACTATATCGCCATCTGATTACGTAGTTTCTGCTAAAATAACCTCACGCCAGGCAGTTACGGGTATTCTGTTAGAACTCGTCAGATATGTTTATTTCTGTCGTGTTTTACCGTTTGGGTCTTCCGATATTCGTAATTATCTACCGATATCGCCAGACGACAGACTTGAAAATGTCGAAAATTCGCTTTTCATCCATGATGTTGAAAGTTCAGATTTGACAAAACCTATAGATTACGCAATTAGGAAACAGTTAGAAGTAAGCTTGTTCGTTTTATTTACTTCAAAGACCTACGGTGAACAGGAGCATGATCGTCTGAAGGAAGCCATGGATCGATACAAATCACAGCCCTGGGCGGGCAGGGAGACCAGAGTTGTTGTTGTGGACGTCGTGGGAAAGCAATCCCCTGTTTCGTCATTTGAGGAAGATTTTCTCCGCATAGAGGGCGCTGATTCACAGGTGGTTAATGTGATCAAACAGTTTGCAGTTGGCTGGGACTAGATTTAAAATCATATAACCAAATTTGGAAATATCGAATATCAATGTCGTGGGAAAGCAATCCCCTGTTTCGTCATTCGAGGACGATTTTCTATGCATAGAGGGCGCTGATTCACAGGTGGTTAATGTGATCAAACAGTTTGCAGTTGGTTGGGACTAGATTTAAAATCATAAACGAATATGGAAAAAAATATCATAAATTCTTTGTCTTCAGAAACATGCTCTTGGTCATTTGCACAAAAATACAACCCCTCTAAATCACATTCACGTTTAATGTTAGAAAGGCTGTGCTAATTTCTTTGAGGACCAATGACCTCAGAAAGACTTTAACCGTATTAAGCTACTTGTTTCTGCAGCTGTACGAGTGTACATGTTGTTCATGTCTGTACACATAAAAATACAAGTGGTATATATTTAATTTTGCGTTTGAAATTGTCATAAAATATTTATTTTGTTTTTTATGTTTTTGTACAAGGACTCTTAAGTCATCATTATTAGTAAAAAAGTATCTTTAGTTAACAAATGATTTCAAGGTTGTTTTGTTTTTTTATTTTATACCTCCACAGACAAGAGAGAGAGAGAGAGAGAGAGAGAGAGAGAGAGAGAGAGAGAGAGAGAGATTGTAAGTGGAAGTGTACAGTGCGTAATCGCAAAAACGTTAATGTTAAGTTAAATAAATTTAAATTTTAAAAATATAAAACATTGCGTTTGTGTTTATTAGGGCTCACGTATATTGTATTTACAGGAATGATCATATAATAATGACCTTTTCAGCAAATATAAGTTATCACTGAGTCTTACTTTGGCTGTCTTGTTTCATACTAAAATGTTAGGACTTTGTGTTTATACAGGTAGATGTACGCCTAGATTTGCCGACTTATATCCTTGATCAATACATAGGGCTATCGGTGGGTGTGACAGACAACAGGGGATGTTTACTCCTCCTAGGCGCCCGATCCCACCAATCGGATCACCTCGCCCTTTTCTGTCGTAGCGTGCGACGTAAAAGGGCGAGGTGATCCGATTGCCGATCCCGCCTCTGGAATTCCCAGGGATCCGTGTTTGATACCCTCTTCACATATATTTTTATTGTTTTTATTTTTTTAAGGTCGGTCACTGTTCGTTATCTTCCTTTATATACATTTTATACATTTCGCAATTAAGAAAATTGTACTTTTTTTTTTTTTATCTCATTGAAATATTTGATTCCAAAGTTTTACGCAAGGAATATTGCCATACACTATAGTATACATTTCCAGACTTACCGACGCGACATAAACCATGCTTAAATATATATTTTTTTTAAGTACATAAAGTGAAATTTGTTTTCGACGAAAATGCAGTACTTATTGATTAAATTGTTTTATGACATTGTACATGTACATTCTCAGGGTTTTAACTTTGCATGAAATAATGAAGTGAAAATTACAGTGTACTTACCTCTCTGAATAAGTCATACATATATCGACAGAAAATTCAACTAGGAATCCCCCTTTTCTAATTTTAGAATCTTTGAGCAGATAAGAAATTTTACAGTTGTTTAATAATTTCCTTCTCATGTACTATCAAAAACCTTGTACTATATGCTAATCAATGATCATTAAAAATGATCAAAACATTACATCAGAAGTCTTTTCTTGTGTTTATAGCATGTTTCTTTTTTGTTGTTGTTGTGTTTGCTGACAATGGCCTGATAGTGTCAGGGTTTATTCCCACCTAGCCAACATTTTGAAAAATCCTATACTCACATAGCCAACATTTTGATTTTTACACCTGAGTGATTAACAGGCTATAGTCTGTTTTCTGGCATGCTTATATATGAATTACCTGAGAATTAATTCCTTTGGACAATATAAAAAACAATGTAGAAATATACCAACGGTAAAATTTGAGTCAAAATAAATATAAAATTAAAGAAAAAAATTAAAGTTAAATAATTTTTTAATGTAAAAAAAGTAGTTAAATTTTACCAGAGAATTAATTAATTTAATTTAAATTAATAAATAAAATATTAAAATCATTTCAGTAAATAAAGAAAAAAGGAAAAAAATATTTTTATTTTACCACACAACATATTTTCATTAGAAAATAAATAAAAACAAGACACTCTGAAGAAACAATTTTGTATAATTATTATGAGAAGAAAACATTTCATTTTTTATTTTATTCTTGTATGAATTATTTACTATTTATTCAGCATAAGCTAAAACAGACTATAGCCTACCTGTAATTTATTTCTTTTGTTCTCCACCTGTACCCCATTCCCACTTAGCCAACACAGATTTACCTGTGTTTTACCTGCATTTTTTCAAAATGTTGGCTAAGTGGGAAGACACCCTCTGCAGTATCTTTCATTTTGCGTTCAAAGGGATACAGGTGTATGGTGAATGAACGCAGGAATGAAATGAATATCTTTAATAGATAAAATGTTGCGATCTATATATCTATTTGATGAATTGATCGAAGGCCACAGTAACAGAGGTCTTCTTTTCATGTAGACTTAAGTTTCTTTTGAATAATAAATACAAAAAAGGTCCGGTAATAAAAGGGCGCAGTTGGTACCCATGGCTCTTCCCATAGATTATTGGAAGATTTGATGTCGACAAACTCCGCAGATCGTATTGTCAATCTTACAAAAACTCAAGCTAGCATCCTTCTTAATGTCAATTTCCAACTTCCGAGTATTTGTGTGTGCAATTATCATACGCATCGGAACCGGGTTTGACGGGTGGGCTGGGAGTGGTGGGGTAGGGAGCTTAGCCCCCATCCCCACTTTTTTGCAAAATATGTGCATTGAAATTTGTCCTACGTATAGTCCCCTGCATGGATTTTTTTTGGTGAAACCCCATCTCCATCTTTCAATTGCTCTGCTCCACACCCATTCTCAATATAAGGGCACAAATGCCTCTCTGATTTTTTAAAAAATGAAGTTCAAGATAACAATTTTTCTATCCATTACATTTGAAAGGAAGTATCTGAAGATTTTGTTTCCAGATTTTTTTCATCAAATTATAATACATGAAATAATGACAAGACGATAAAGTAGAGGGTAATTTTATTCAGAAATGTAGCTTGAAATGTACGTTACTCTTTCTTCAATGTCCAAAAAAATATTTTTAAAAAAAATGTAGTCATTAAAATCACAATTGTAATATCTCATCTTAACACTAGCACATCCTTCCAACTCTGTCATCAACATATTTTCTCGGCATACGAACGTGCGTTTGATTTTTCCTTTCAAAAAACAAAGGTTACTTTTAGATCCATATGTGTACAAACATTTTTTA
Source organism: Saccostrea cuccullata (assembly GCF_032062105.1). NCBI lineage: Eukaryota > Metazoa > Mollusca > Bivalvia > Ostreida > Ostreidae > Saccostrea > Saccostrea cuccullata. The sequence continues at coordinate 8,986 of NW_026941478.1, forward strand.
AATATATGCTTTAAATTCTTCTCTCTGTTTTGTTAAGAGCGATCAGTTTGGAATCTTGTCACTTTTAATAGATACTGGAACCTAACATGTACATGTAGTAAAATTCTATTTTAAAGTTACTGTCTTTTTTAACATATATCCATGCCGATTTAGAAAACTAGGTAAATGTAACGTACATTTCAAGATATATTTCTGTTTAATAAAAAGCTTTAAATTCATCCAAAAATTCATCGTTTTGTTTCAGTTTATTCCAAAAAAGATTCTCTATGAAATCAGATTGTGTTATATGTCACAATCACCACTATAAAGACACGATTGCCTCAGAATATGAGTAGGTAACGTACATTTCAAGCTTGTAATAATATGTAAATAAGTAACAAGAAAATATTGAAAAAAACAATTATTGACATAAAAAACATATCAATGAAGCGTTTTAAGGCAGTAATATAAGAAATCATAATGTAACAAACGAGGTTATTGTCATCAACTACATGAATGTCACGTCACTTCGGTAACGTTCATTTCACATATTATTGGGGAGTCCCCTCCACCTCAGTTCAAAACCATTCTTTTGTGCTGTTTCGCTGAAATTGACACCGGTCGTAGCCTAGTTACTTCTAACTGTGTGCAAGGTTACAGACAAAAAATATAAGAGTCAGATGTATTTTGCTATGATCTTACAAATGTTCGTGTTTGGCCCTTGAAACTTAACATAAATCTATTCCGAATCTATCCATCGACAGTCTTGTTAACAATTTCATTTAGTATGTTGCAACATCGTTTTTCTAAACACAAACATACGTGCTTTTTAGCAGATCTGGAAAAATATAACCCAAAATGCAATGATTCAAACAAAACTGAGTATTCAGTATTTGAAATGTACGTGACCGTCTTGTGTTCTGGGTTTATTTGTTTTGTTTCTTTTTCTTTTCTTTTTTTATACCAATTATAAGCCTATGCATACCTTGTTTTAAATTATCAAAAACAATTAAATTAATATTGACGAAAAGTCGCACATGAAAAGTAAACAAACTGCAAAAAGGTTGCCAAAGATGAATTTAAGACACTTAGAAATAAATTTTCTAGCATGTGGTAACAGTTTAAAACATTTACGAGGATTGGGGTGCATTTAGATGTGGCCAGTTGTCAAATGGATTGTAACAATAATTTTGTTTCGCTCGTGTAAACGCAATTCATTGACTAAATAAAAAAAATGTCAGTTAGAAATACATAAAATGTACGTTACCATACGTAACGTACATTTCAAATATAAAAATCAATTCTCTTCCACAAGCATACGTTAGACGCGCAATATAATGATACTATTTGAACCTGCATATCATAAGAAATGCATCATACAGGTTTCGTATTCAGAAATATATACCAGGTATCAAAATTATATTACATAATAATTGACCTTAATATATTTTTTTCCTCAGCAGAGACGTTTCTTTTCATTAATTTTGGGATTTAGCCGACCTCCAACCTTTGAAACTTTCCTTTGTGTACACATTTGAGTGTGTGAAAGTATTAGAATACATGAAAATTCGTGCGAGATTCACTTAATTCGAATTTCATGGTAACGTACATTTCAGTCACGTACATTTCAAATGATCATTTTTCATGTAAAAAATGATTTTTAATTATGTTAAGCAAAACGTCTTTGCCAGTTTACAAGATACAAGGGGTTGCTTATTCAGAGTCGTCTCATATTTTCTACTTAATATGTATTCTTAATGGAATAATATAGGTAACGTACATTTCTTTCTTATCTCTACGATTGAAAATGTCTTTCATTCCGTAAACATATTTATAAAAGTTGCTCAAGTTGTTCAATTTCATGTTACATTATCTAAGTAGGAGTAATTATTCCTTTGAAATTTCAAATTTAGCCCATCAATAAATAAAGGAGAACAAAAGTATCAGGTGTATAATCTTTGTGTTTGCTTGTAATGTGGTTGAAATAGAATTAAGCGACAGGGACATTGCACAATAAAAATTATTTATTATCACAAAGAAAATGTATTTATTGTTATGAAAAGAAATATATATGATACAAGGTTTAACTTATCAGAAAATTTTTACTTTAGAATCAAAACTATATATTACACAGAGGGGATTCAGAATAATATTTGCCTCGGCGACAGTAACGTACATTTCAAATAGGCTACTATATTTGAATTTGAAACTCCTTAAATACCCTTTCAGATCGATAATTATATGAATTCTTATTCATTGTTATACGACTATTTATAATGTTGATTTCATAATTACATCAGTGGTATTTCTTTTAAATGAAAATGAGGCGACATCATTTGAGCCCTTATATTGAGAATGGGTGTCCAACTTTCTATGTACGCCTATCTACTTTAATAAAATAATTTTGCAATCAAAATATGCATTTGGAGACAACGAAGAGTATTCAAGATCAAAAGTCCGCAAAACAATACAAAACAGGAGCAGAGCAGACACGGACCTCTAAAACATCAGAGGTGGGATTAGGTGCTATGGAGGACAGTGAGCATTCCCTGCCAAATGACCATTGACAAATTTAATTAATTAAGGTTTTACGGGTTCCACACAAAGCATTTTAATTGAAAAGACAGATGTCTAATAGTATGTCTATGGTATATGTCAAAAAGCCTAGACTTGTCTTAAAAATAGTTTGATGGAACATTATGGGGAATGGTTGACTTCTGATAAGTCCAAAATTAAACCACAGGGGCATCTTATCCACTCTGTTCTCTACTTCACATATGTATTTTTATATGTGAAGTAGAGAACAGAGTGGATAAGATGCCCCTGTGATTAAACTAAAACTAGCCTCTTATAAAAATTGATACTCTCTGCACTGTTACTAATAGTATTAGGATTTTTTATTTGTAATACTTTGTGATTATGTAATGGACAAATATTTTATTTTTAAAAGTTGATAAAGAGAACGCGGGGGGGGGGGGGGGGTCCCTCCCCAAGCACCTGTGGGATGGCTTGATGAACCTACATGTATGATAATGTACATGTGTATAGGCCTATATCTCTATAGGCTTAGGTTAGGAATCCAAAATACTTATTATTGGTTATGGTTATTTAAATGATTGCTGGAAATATTAAAAAAATATCCCAAAACTGGTACATGTATATGTATTTATAGCACTTGCAGTTGCAGTGAAATTGGGTTATTTCTCTTATCTCGTAAAATGAAAGTGGAAACACGTGCCAAGCTTTGAACTTGAAGCAATATCAATTCATGTACATGTAGGTATTTTTTTTATACATGCAGGCATGAAACAAGAAAGTTTTTGATAAATATTGGATTTGACTAGCAGAACGGCATCGGTATTTATTAATATAGATTGCATGTATTTCCATATCTGAATGTTAGACTATTGTAGATTCCATCACTGCAGCAGCTGAACAGCTCTGGAATATAGAAAATAGCTACAACGAGATCCCGATCATCCAAAGAACCAATTGAAAAGTCTTTATAAACCTGTCATAGGTATATATATTATTGAAAATTCGTAATGGGGCTTGTTACAGTGTTGAACCACAGGCGCGTGGTTGAACACATGCACAGAAATTTGTGAAGGTTGAACGTTTTCAATAAGATTTTCAATAGAAGGAAAAATAGATGGAATAGCAGGAAACTAGTTTCGGCGAGGGGTCTGAGGGCCGAAAACGAAATTCAGCATTTTTGACTCACTTTTCTTACCTCTCAGGCCATTAAAAAAGTACTATTTTTCACATTCCTGTTACTATCAATTAGCAAATTTTACCTAGAAAAAGTCAATTAGAAAACAATTTTTACCTTTTCACATATTTGTTTGACAGGTTTTTGATAGATTGAATTTGTTTTTTTAAATCTTAAGTATGAAATTATAGTATAGATGGGTAAAATTGTATGGGTAAAATATTACACTGAAAATTCTACATATTTATTCCCTTTCACATACATTGGTCAGGACCTTAGTTAATACATATTTCAAAAAATTATTTAGTTAAAAATTTAAGATTTTTTAAACACTTGGTGATGTACAGTAGCCCCTAAATTTTGAAATTTTCTGCAATCTTAAGACTTTTCATAAAATAATCTTTAAACTGATTTTTTTTTTCGTTTTGACAATTTTGTACAGATTAGCAGAAAAAAAATTAAGAAAATGGAATTTGATACAAAATTCTAGTACACTGTACATTAAAACCTCCCCAAATGTGAAAACATATTGTCTCTGTATTTCAAGAGATATTTTCAGTTTGAGGAAATTCTTTAAGAATTTCTAAGTCTTAGCCACATCTTAGCTTAACATTTGATATTTTCATTTTGGGGAAATTCTGTAAGAATTCATACATTTATTAGTAAGGTCTTAAAATTATATTGGCCTAGATATAGACATCTGCTGTCGTTTACGGGGAACCC
>NW_026941479.1:0-13535 GCF_032062105.1 Saccostrea cuccullata
GAGGGGTAGCTTTTTTTCCCCCTGATTTCATATGGCAGATCTTGTGAATCTGCAGAACTTTTTTTATATGTTTTAATAAATTATGAATAGATACGAAGACATAAAACAAATTTTGTGAGATTTTTCTGAGATATTTTTGGGCTCTACCGAGCTTCAGCGCCTTTTTGTATAATAAGGATTTGGACGCATGCTTGCAACTTAGCAAACCTTCCCTTTACTTTCACTGAAAATCTTGAGTCAATATCTTAAGTCATTCCCGAGGAGTTTCTAGGACAAGCAGACCCTCTTAAAATCATGAAACTGTCACGACCGGAAGTGATATCAGCAAAAAAAAAATATCAAGATGAATATAATTGCTATTACATATAAAAATTTGGTGTATATCGACCGAGCCATCTGGAGAAATCGCGTGCACAAAAATTGGTTGGGAAAAATATAATAATAGGGGAAAAGAAACCGAACGTAAACAATAAGGTCTTCCGTTGAAAACGAAAGACCTTAGTAAAAATACTGGAAAAGAATAACAAGAAGGTCTTCCGCTGAAGACGAAAGACCTTAAATAGTGGAAAAGAAACCTAAAAATAACAAGAAGGTCTTCCGCTGAAGACATACATTCAGATAGACTTACTCTAGATGTACTAATCTCTCAGAAACACATTCAATATCAAAAATATCGGAGGATAAATGATTTTTTAAAGAAACTCCCGATAGCATACTTTGGTCACTTCACTGCGATTTTTCTAAATCATTTTTTCCTGTCATGGCGTCAGTGCTAAACGTTCAAATATTAAATATTGCATGCAGAATAGTCCGTTTGCCAAATATCTTCCCCTTCTATTGAACATGCATTTAGAGTTACCGTTCTTAGATCACAAAAGAATTCCCCCGGACAAACAAACGTGGTTTTGCTTGACAAAACATACTATCAATGTCACTACGTTTGAATTCTTGTCGTTTACCTGAGGTACAAGATTTTTTGCGAGCAAGGGCCGTGACGGTGTCAGGTTATAACAGATTTTTCCATAGGTAGGTGTGATTTCTTTTGTTAAATGTGTGGTTTTTCTGTACATAACCCAAAATTTTCTAATCTCCGCCCAACGAGTCGAAACAAACCAAATATATTTATAGAACGATCATGCACGGTTTTTAAATGAAACAATCATACGGGCTTGTTATACCTTAGGAGAGTAAAAAAGAGTAAAAATTTTCCATTGTATACAGCATTTTGTAATAAATAACAGTTAAAAACAACCATTAATGCTTAAACATTAGTTAAAAAAAGAAAGAAAAAATCAGAAATCACTCGATTTTTTTAACATTGATTTTAAATTGTGTAATGACCAGGATGACGTAAGCTTTTTTTTATAGTAGATTCCAATATATCTTACTTTCGATAATAAATGAAGGAAACACGATACATACTTGACGAATAAACAAGTGTACACTATTTTACTTAAATAACCCTTTCGATTGCGAATCTAGCCGACCAAAGATCTAATTTTTATTAAATTGAAATATATATAACCCCTTATAAACATTTCAATCAACTACCACTGTGCACGACAAAGTTTGTATCAGGTTTAGAAAAAAAAATATGTTAAACCAAGTTCATAATAAAGTTTAAATTACTAGTATGTAATTTTGACGATTGATATTTACGAGAAAAAAAATCTAATCAACATATGTTATTGAAACCAAACTTGCCATTTTTTCAATTACACAAATAAAACTTTTTAAACTGGCCTAGATATGTTTCATTTTTATGTCCCTTGCGTGGCCCAGTGGTTAAAGTACCTGCCCTAGAGTCACGAATTAAGGAGTTGAATCCCACTGTGGGACGTAGAGACCTATAAATTGTAAACAGAGGTCCCTTGTTGCAGTAATGTTGACAGAAAGAAGATCCCTTACTGCTCAATGATCTTGAGTGCCGATTATAGGGCAAAATTTGTAGCAAAATTTAAACAGTATTTTATAAAAATCACTATCCCTATTTTCGATGGACGTGGTCATAAGGACACGAAGGAGCATCTTTGAAACCAAACACATAACGATTCAATCAGGCAAACCAGTCCGACCGATTCGTAAGCTGACTTACATATGAATGATTTTTGAAAACAATGGTACAAGTCATTTACCCCATATTACACTGTTGATCACGCTCCCTCGTGTCATTATGACCACGCCCATTGGGTATCTACACATAACCAACAGTGTGATATAGGGTAACTACTACGTACCTTGTAGGAGATCGCAATTTCTGTTGAACAGCAGGGGCTCGATTTTCAAAAAGGCCTACGACCAGACGTAAGCTTAGTCTGGAATTAATCAGTGACTAAACCCGGGAATCGGACTTAGTAGCATTTCACAAAAAGGACGAGACTTAGTCGAGACTAATATTTGTTAAAACTATGCCTGATCATGAGTAGTCGTAAGTGCTTAGTCTGTTCATAACTTGGAAAAAATGGCTCAAAGTGATTTATTTTATATGTATGTGATATAATACCTATTTATATACATAATGTAATAGTGTATTATAAAGGAAAATAGAAAGGTAATAAAGTCAAGCGAGCTCGAGAAGTGCATTTTTTCCGATAGAGGTGGGGTCAATCTGTAAATTTGTAACAAAGAATTTTTAATTAAAATTGGGTAGGGTTTAAGAAGTACCACAGTTTAAAAAAAACGGTAAACTTAGTGTGGGGAAGGGGGGCTGCAATCCTCCCACTTTTTTCCTTTTTTCACATAAAGTGCTTTCTGTAAAAAAAATAAGTGAATTTTTAATGTACCTGGACTTTCAGTTTTTCTATTTCTTACTGTTATATTTTGTTGAACAATACCAACACCCTCACCCCAATACCACGCGTATATTTTTTTTTTTTATTGTGCGATGTTCAATAAAATCCTTAAACACTAAATTTCAAATTAAACGATGTATATTTAATATAATTTAAAGTATTTTATTTGATGCCACCAACTACGATAATGTACGTTAACTTTAATTTCCCATTTCTTAAATATGACATCGAAATAACAGAAATATGTGAATTTGTATAATAATCCAGTATAATATTAATAAATATTCTGTTCATTAGATTTTTCATTCCTATTTCAAAGGAGTCACTGTTCTGCGTAATATGTGCAAATTGGTTTTTCAATTTGAAAAAAAAAGAAAACAGTGGGACGACAATTCGGAATGGACATTTTTTCCGAACTTGCGCACCCTTTTCCTTTAAAGCTTTCATCTCAGGGTTTTTTTTAAATGGTGGGGTTTTTATAATCAAATTGATTTATGAAAAAAAAATTCAACATTTTCTGCTAGTTTTTGAGATTTTTGAGTTAAAAAAAAAAATCCCATGGGGAAACTGAATTAAAAATACCCCACAAAAAAACCCACAAAAGCCCCAGGGGGTTTATTTTTCACCCCAGGGGGGAAATAACCCCACGAAAATCAATGTAGGTTTTTAAAACCCATATGTTGCTTATATTGTCATATGGGGTTTTTTCTCCACGTTTTATCATATGGGGTTTTAAATCCCATGTATTGATATATTTACTGTAAGATAATTCCTAAAAACTTGGGTTTTTTTCTTAGACTAATGGATCATTAGTATCTTCTCTGTTTCTCATTATATAAAAGTGGATGGTTATAACAAATATCTATTATTTTTCAAATTTTCAAGTATTCATTCTTCAAATTGTTGCTTATGTAAAAAAAGATTTATCTGAAAACAGGTTTCTAAGGCAGTTGCCTCCTAATGAAACATTCATCAAAAAACTCTTCACAGATTATTTGATCAATGACAATTAATCTAAATATTTAAAAAAAAATGAAACAAGAAAATTTTATACCAACACAATGTAAACAATAGAAAGAGGGTATCTTTCCTTAACTAATATATATTTATATATGTTGGGTTTATATGATGTCTAGTTTGTGGGTTTTTTAAAATCTTCATTCCCCTTGCATTCACCACTAATAAGATTGGATTTATGTAATTCATGTGCAATATATACCGGTATACATATTTAATTAATGGAACTCATTCAGTTATATATCACAAAGTACAACTATTAAAATCTTTTGATTCACCCAAATATTTAAAAATAAAATTTTTCCTTTGGATCCCCACTTATAGTTTGATCATGACCACACATAATATAATTTAATGTTTAAAATAATAGCCATATCATTAAAATTTCCTTGATACAGACAAAAATTTCTTTAAAAAAAAAAAATCCCTCCCCATGGATCCCCCCTAAAAACCCTCTTTTCACACACGACAAAAAGATTAAAGTTTGAAATAAATTATCCATAATCATTTTTATCCTTTTACCCACCACAAATATTTAAAAATAATATCCGCTCCCCCTTTAAAAACCCCCCTTTTAAATTAAGATCATGTTCACACATGACATATAAGCAAAATGTTTGAAATAAATTAGCCATAATCATAAATCGTTAATATCCTTTGATCATTCACAAATATTCAAAAAAGATAAATATCCACTCCCCTTGGATCCACCACTTATAAGTTTAGATCTTGATCACACATGACATATATAAGCTATATGTTTGAAATCAATTAACCATAATCATTATTATCCTTTGACCCAATTAAACAAATATCTATCTACTCCCCTTACATCCCCCACAACTCTCATGGCTATCAAAACAATTAATATCCACTTGCCTTGGATCCACCACTTCTTAGTTAAGATCATAATCACACACAGAAATATAAGCTAAACATTGAAATAAATTTGCAAAAGTCATTAGTATCCTTTGATCCACCACAAGTATTTAAAAATTCAATATCAACTCTTCTTGGATCCATCAATCATAAATTTAGACTATGCCTATGGTAATACATGACTTACCGGTATAAACTAAATTGTTTGAAATAATTAGCCATAATCATAAAAAAAAGATAAAAAATAATTAGTGATATCATTATGTCTTAGGTAATTGTGAAAAGCAATAAATGATGGAAAATATTACAACCTACAGACTATTCCCTTAGATCCGCCATCATGTCATTAGATATTGATCACCAATCTGATTTATTCTTCTTTTTTTTTCATTAGGTTAGGTATCCTTATTATTTTTATGAATGAATGAATATTATGAAATTAATTGCATCTCTATGATACTCTGTCTGAATAAAAAAAAACTGAAATAACCACTTAATATCAGCCAAAAAAGCAGGTACAATGAATATGATGAAATAAGACAACATATACATTGTATACATGTACTACGCCTTTATGGTACCTTATTTATACTAGTATTTTTTTTAAGTTTCTGTCATCAACCAGCTCGACTGTTAAATCTACATTGGATAACGAATCAATTTAGGCTTTACATACATCATGTACATTATAATTATTAGTAATATATAATTGGAATTCATAAAAAATTCTTTGGTTTCTAATTAAAAAAAAAAAGTTCTAAAATTAATAAAATAAATTTCATCCTGCAAGGTGCAGTAAGGCAATATTGATCTCATTCTGACAATATCACTTTTTTTCATTGAAATAGATCTACATGTATGTCAAACATGATATTTCTTTTTCTTATGATACTTAAACTTTCTAACTAAAAACTTAATTATTGTAAGAAGACGTTTATTTTTACAGAAAGCATCTATATGCATTATCAGGTCAAGGTCAGTCAATCCCTTTTGATGAGTTCTTTTGATTTTTGTCCCCCACCTTAGTGAATATGAGAGGACATTAAATCTTATTCATCTGTCATCTGTTAAATGGTCAGCTTATCAATGTCACAAAAACTTAAACTTTGGTCATATCTTTTGAATATGATGGCTGGGCTTTCAACATGTTCAAATTACACATTACACATGTCCCTTGCAGAAATTATTCCTGACTTGAAAATGCTTCTTAGGAATTCCTAAGATGTCCTAAGAATTCCTAAGATTTCCTCACAATCTGATTTGAGGAAATCCTGAGTAACAATCCTGGGATTTGATTTCAGGACATCCTAGGATCTCCCAGGACTTCTTTGTTAAACATTTCAAATCCAAATCTTGCCAGGACATTTCATTGTAAAGCCAGGAATTAATCATTTTTATGATAATCCCATTTCCTAAGACTTTTGACTTTAATGTTGGGACTTTTGTAAAAAAGACAAATTAAACTTTACAAACTTGTACATGTTAATAAATGTTAAAACAGAATGACAGGAAATTTTATTACTTTTAAAGTTTTAATGTATAATATCAAGAAAATCATAAAATGAATAATTTTCAATCATTACCTATTATACTTGATACATAGAAAGACACTGACCCTAGAACTATTTTTTAAATTAAATACTTTCTGAAATATTGATGCTGTCAGGGAGGAGTTATACATGTAATATGTTTTAAAGAAAAAAATGTTTACAGACAAACAATATTTCACCATTTTCAAATCACACATTCCTAGTTGATTTTTATCCATTAGAATTAAATTCTACACTTAATCTTTAGATTGCTTCGTTCATGGGAAACTGAGTGCAGCATAGTTTTCTGAAAGCACTGGTCATACAAACTTGGCCATCTTGCAATACAACATCAACAACTTTTTCTTTCTATGTAGAAGTAATATTTTCCGGAATGTTTCACCGAAAATAAAGTGTTCCTCTTAACTTAAAGTTGGTTTTCAAATGGCTTTGAATTCAGAAGACCATACATGCAGAAGGATGGAGTGGTAAATTTTCTTCATCTGTCAATTTAATTTTTCACTTCGCATTTCATTTCGACACAAAATATATATTCCTCAGAGCACGTATAAGAAATGGCTCTCATATACCGTCATCACCTGCATACAGGTTATATATCTCTCAAGTGGTTACCAAACTATCAGCTTCAAAGTCACATGCCTGGCTAGAAGTATCTTTTTTTGTATCTTCTTCTTTATCAGTGTCATTTGGTTCATCAAACTGTCTTTGACTTTACTATCTTTAACATCTTCATCAAAATCTGTATGATTTTCTGTATATTCACCCATAACTGCCAGAGATATTACAAAGAAAAGTAAATATTGAGTCATTGAAAGAAGAGTACACCACATAAATTTAAATACTACATAAACAGCATACTCAAGAAGCATGACTTGGTCTGTGACATTATACTTTCGTCACTTTCTGACTTAAAAAGCTTGGTATTTCAAATTTTGTTGGGTTAGAATTGTGTTGTATTGAGTTTGAGAATATAATTTCTCATGTTTTTGATATTGAGTATTGCTTTTATTTAACGAGGAAAATTTAAAAAACGCAGTAAAACTAATAGAGTTTCCTGAAAATTTTATCCCATAAACAGAGATCAAAAAAAACTTTTCAAAGGTTTAAACCAAATTCGATTCGTTACATAACTATTAAATACGATAAAAATGCGTTTTCCCTATAGGTTTTATTGCCAGATATACTAATTTTCATTCATCACTTAGCAATAAGATACTTACAGACATCGTGACAGGCTTGTAGATGCGAAGAAAAGTCGTTGTTTACAGCACAATGTGACAACTTCACGATCCGCCATATTTGTGTTTGGACGGTTTCCATGCAAATTGTTCTTGGCCTAAATGTATCATCGTGGTTCTTCGAAAATATTTTCTTCTGTAACACTTTCTGTTAGTAGAATTGGTTGATCAAGGATATTTATATTTTATTTTTCTAATATGCGGTTCGTTTGTCACTTATAATAACTTACGTGTTTTTTTTAACAAGATTCTCGGGAAAATGTCGGGATATTTCTTAAAGGTGTACAAAATACCCCTACACCGTATCTGCAGCATTCTCTCGCGCGAACTTCCGAGAGGTGGTACAAAAAAAGTGATCTTCGATCAATTAGTACCCGGTGTATAAAATATATTTTACTGTCAACTCAGCTTTGAATATTAATTTGTCAGAAAATATTCGCTAAAATATATTTTCTTTTTGTAAAAAAAAAAAAAAAAACGTAAATTCACATTAATCACAAATTATTTTCAAGAATTAAACAAACCGCATTTTCTTGGTGTGGCACGAAATAACTTTACACCGTCCTGTATCATCCTCTCGCGAGACCTCATCGAGAAGCGCAAAATAGGAGTTCAAGGAGCGGCAATGTTTAGAGAGACTGATGAAATGCACAACTTACGCCCAAGATTGACTCTAATTCTTCACATAAACCATGTTCTCTTTCTCAAAAATCTTGGATTCGCTAGGAGTGCAGTAAAGGGAATGTTGGAAGAAGTGTAGATATCATGGCCACAGGCCAGTGGGGTAAGTGGCAGGGGTTTCCTTTAATATGTATTTAAACACACAAATATTGTTTAATAGTTTAGTGCATGTGATGTGTTGTAAAAGGTTTTTGGGCATACTGTAATTCAGTCTAGTCCATGAATCAAACGTACATACACAATGAAATATTTCCAGGTTTAACATGTTAAGATTTAGTAAGCAGAAGACTTATAAACAAATATTTACTATCAGTTACTGTTAAATTTGCATTGAATGTTTGGACATGGTGTAAATTTTGGAATTATACTCTTAATTAAATCTTCCATTGCATTGTTATCTTCTAGCTAGAACCTTGAAGCCTGGCAAGGATTATGAGACTGGAAACTCCCATTGAGACTACCAAATGAAGAGAAAGTTTCAGGTATCTTGTAATCTTTTTTAAAATTTTCTTTTGTAAACTTGAAAGAATAGACAGATTTCACATTCCTAAGAGTTATCTCCGGTTGTCGGCGTAACACTCATTTTTCCCACTTTGTCCTTTGTAAGTTACCTGGAAATATTTTTATTTTCAGACATTTATATCTAACAATATCGGTCTGTAACTGTATTGCCAGAATATGGGGCAACTTTTTAAAAAAGTAATGAACAAATTCATTCATACTATATTTCTGAGATACTGACCCATAAAGTTGGTAAGGTTAGAGAGGGAAAACAGTGTCTTACGCCAGTTGACCCCGGATTGACCCTGCAAAGGGGAATAACTTTTGTAAATGTGAAAGTCGTCTATGAAAGTTTATGGTACATTTCAAGCTCTGTAACTTATATTAAGTTGGGAAAACTGACGCAGATGTCATAAACTCATAAGATAATATTCACAAAATTTAGAACAGAAAAATGAAAAAAATCAGCAAGAAATATCAATGACAGCCATCATTAAAATTAATTTCAGCTAGATTACAAAAGAACAAATATGTACACGTCTTATAAAAAATTTTATTGATAACTTTGCAGACTGTTTAACTCGGACTAAGGGAAAAGAAGCAAATTACAACAAGGAGAATATTGCTAAAAAGGTAGCTGTTCAAATAAATAATGTTAATGTATGATTTTAATGTTCTGTTCACACGGAAAAGTTTAATTCACAGTATTTTAATGCCAAGTAAATTGACTTCATACGACAGCTGTGGTAAAGCGGTTAACTATTGCGAATTAAAATTTTATTTTCTACAAAAAGGCTATTCAGTAAGATTATTATGACATCATTTGTTAATCACGTCGTGTATGCAATTGATTAACATACCTTATTCCTTATGCAAGTGTGAATAAAATAAATCTTTTGAGAAAAATGGTTCATCTTACTTGGGCAAACACATATTTTTATGGACTGGTAGAATTTAAAGCTTGGTACATGTAGCATCTTTGGCTACTAAATTTTACAAGTTTGATTTTCATCCCTTAGAAATAATTACATATTTAGACTAAACAATGGAATACATTAAGTAAAATTTTATTTTAGCAAAGACAAGTGAAAAGTCGAGTGAAGAAAACGAAAAAAGGCTTCAAGATCTGCAACTAGGCCACTGGCGATGAAGAAGAAAATGTACAGCTAAAGAAGTACATTAGTGACCAACTAAAGCTGGGCAACTTTCATTGGATTGACAAGGTGCAGGGGGGATATTAATTTGGGTCTGTTTATCTTTCTGTTTGTCTGTAACACTTCGTTCTCTTTACATTTCCAAAAAGCCATCAGACATTGCAATGACATTTTATATTATAAATCATTTTGACGATCCCACTGCAGAACATGATTAATCATCAATACAAATTTAATATTGTTTATAAATTAAATATTACCCTTATATATTTTGAAGTGAAATGGTCAGAGGTCAAGGCCTCTTTTGGGGACACATATTGTTTTTGCCTGTCTGTTTTATCTGCCTATTGCCAATTTACCTTTTTTCCATAACTTTTGAATCATGAGAGATATAGATACTTCATATTGGGTATGCTTACTCCACTTTCAAATGAGACCAAGACCAATGACCTTGACTGTCATCGTTATGCTAAAATATAGCCTTATTGAATCTTTTATTTTTGAACCAAAAGAGGTAGAGATTTTATATTGAGTATCCATACTCCACTAATTAAGTTCTTTCAAATTACATCAAGGTTAATGACCTTGTGACTTTGACCTATATGTTTTTGGTTTTTTTTTCAAACTTTGTTGCCACCAGGTGCATACTGTTTTTGTTTTTTTTAGGGGGGGGTGTTATGAATTAGTTCTGTTTGGTATCTGAATCTTTTATTGTACAGAATTCTTCAGAAGTGATGAACCCTGAGGGCCTCACCCCTACTCTCTACATTAGGTTGTTGATTTAAATATTTTTTTTATTATTATTAATATTTGTCATTGTACATGTATATCATAAATATTCTATGAGAGCTGCTTCAGAATGTATTAACATAGTTTGAAAATAAGACAATCTGTTTCCCCTTGTGTGTAAATCATGATGTTGAATTATAACTGCACTATAATGTTACAGCAGTAAAATTGTAAAGAATTTGTTGTGTCAGATACCATCAGCATTTTTAAAAAATTATTTTATGTATTATTTTTTCTGTGTGGCCACGAATTTTTATAATGCATACATTCATTAAATTTTTTTTCAGAGATTTATAATTCTGCTTTGTTGCTATGTATGATTTTTTAAAAAAAAGATGTCCTAGGAGGCTAGGATATCCTAGGAAATCCTAGGAATTCCTGATTTCCTAGGACATTTTAAGTGTTGGGGTTTTCCTGGGATATCCTGGGAAGTCTTGGTGTTTTGATTCCTGGGATTTTTCTAGAACCCCTGAATTGGGACTGTCCAAGGAAATCCCAGGAATTCCTGTCCAAAACATCTCAGGATATCTTGGAATAATCCTAGGATTTTTCAAAATATCTGAGGAATAAATCTTAAAATTTTTCAGGATTTCTTAGGACATCTCAGGAATATTCTGCAAGGGATATTACCTGTGCAAATTATTCCTTTCTTAATACAGATTACACTATCATGATTTTTTACCATTATATCTTGACCTTGAAGTATGACATACTTTTCATAAATATTAATTTTTCCTTTAATCCTTATGACTTTGATTTAGAAGAGATATGGTTTTAATATGTCTGTGGCATGATATTTCTGAGCATGCTAAGAACTCTGAGCCCTTGACCTTTACCTTCATATTTGACCTAATTAGAAAAAAAAACTTTGGAGCTACAGTAACTCTTCAATGACATATGATACCTGGCATTTTTATTTGACAAAATATGTTGTACATAAATTATAATAACATCTCATCCATAAGGACACCAAAAGCAGGGGACCACAATTCTTTGAATTTGCTTGTTTTTTTTTTCCATTCAATCAATCAATGGGTTAAATGAAATACAGACTTGAATTCTTGTATATAGAAAACATCTGTCATAATTATTAGGAAGATCCTATTCATGACTTCAGTTCAGGTTTCATTTTGGGTTGTAAATGTACATAGTTACATGAATTGCAATTTTCTCACCCTTCAGAAGTTAAATACATAGATATGAATGATATTCACGTGATTCAGAAAAAAAAATATTAAAGATTTCATAATAGGGTATTTCCATACATAACGTGTGATTGGTACTCTGTTTTCAAAGTGATAATTTTTGGTTCACAGTTTTTTAAAAGGAAAATAGAAATTTCACATCACATCTATATCACTGCAGTTGTTAAGATCCACCCTTGTAAGTACCCCATAAAAGTACATGCAGGATGCAGGGATTAATTATTGAACTCATTCGCACAGACCTTAATGTTATAGAATCCATAAATAAGCTGAACTTGAACTTGATTAACCTTAAACAGGCACAATGTGACATACTCTACTGATACATGGGACACCCTGACAGATACATGTATTCCTCCTCCCTTGACTGGCTTGAGTGTTGAGTTAGACTAAGACAGAAAACTAAAAAAAGTTACATTAATTTTTGACCATGTAAATTCCCCTAATATCTACCACATAGAGCTTGATTCCGTTTTGCAAGAAATAACCCCCAAATTGGGCCCAAATTCATAGCATGCTATATTAAATACTTACATCACTGACATGTAAACAAAACTAATTCCTTCAGACACTGACTGACAGCAGAATTCCAATTGGACATTTTGTGATGTTAATGGAATAATTCACACACGCCAAATCAATCGGACTGATTTAATACTTGCGTGAATTAATCCTTGTTAAAATAAAGTTCTGAATTTCATTAGGCCTTAGCTATACATCCAGACAGGTGGTTTTCTTCATTTCCGCTCTTCTGTAGTGTGACTAAAATGGGTACCGAAACTCGGGCCGAGCCGGTGTCGCATAACATACGTTCCGGGTAACTTAGCGTTCCGGCCGGAACGCTAAATACCTATTAAATTGGTTCCGGGTCAAAATAAACGTTGTATACATAATATAAACAAAGCCTTATAATGCGACCAAAGTCATATGTACCAGAAAGAGTATCATCAGGCTATTTATTCGTCTATATTTTAAAATTGGTAAGCACAAAACATTGTGCGACGCACGAAAATACATGTAGAATGTCGCTGCGTCATGCTAAAACCTCAAGAAAAAAAAACCCTACTTTAATGACTCAATGTGGAATGAAATCTGGACAGATATTGCGATTCAAAGATTGAACTCATGGCCGGAACCTATGTTACAGTAAAATCCGGAACCAATATTATGATTTTAAGGTTCCGGCCGGAACGCGAAACACCCGGAACGAATATTATGCGACACCGGCCGGGAATTTCGAAACTGAAAACCGTGTTTTTGACAATAACGGAATAAATACACATTCTTTTTTCATGGAATTTACTGACATAGTTTATTACTATAAGATTTGCCTTCACTGAAAATTTTAAATTAAAATGTTGTGTTTATCCATCATTATCTCCGCTTGTCCTTTTCAAGGTGACTAAAATGGGTAGCGAGCCCGGTTTACTCATTTTATCGATTTACACTTAATTTTGGTAATATATTTTCAATTATTTCCCATAAACTATTTAAAACATCTTATATTTGTAGTAATATATACTGATTATTAATTAAGCTTAGTGTTTACTAAAGTGCCGAATACACGATAACCAACCTGCAGGAGATTTATATATATTTTGTCATTGTTGACTTTTCCATTCATTTATTCATTTATTTATTTATTTATCAACACATGATTAATCTACAGTTACAAGCATATATAACATTAAATTAGGCCTAATATGTACAATAAAGCTAAAGCGTCCCC
>NW_026941480.1:0-13405 GCF_032062105.1 Saccostrea cuccullata
AAAGGAACAAGTAAAATTAAATTACTAGTAATTTAATTCGCGACACAATTTTCTACCTCTTTTTTATTACTCCAAAACAAGTTTTTTTTAGTTTTATAGCACAATCAAACAATCAATCATTATACAAAATGCACACCGGTCTTTAATCCCTCTATAACTACTAATCAAGATTTTCAATTTTGTTTATACATGTAATTGTTAATCAATTTTTTTAGGCGTTAATTCTTGATCGTTAAAGTAATTGTTTTTAGTACAGTACAGTTTGTATATTAAACAAGTCAAGCAAAGATATTTTTTCACATAAAGCACTAGCTAATCATGAGTTTGCAAAACTATAGATATATAAAGTTAAATTGTAAATCAAGAATCATCCACAAAATACATGTATACGTTTAACTACTTACATATTTCAGCAGGTCTAAACTAACACTTTGAAAACTTCTCTACAGAATGATACAAAGATAGAATACACACCCTTCAAATTAATTAAGATAAACAAAAGACGATAAACAAACATTTTGTGAGAATTATCACACCATCTTTCTGCTAAGTATTTGGCAAACAAATAAAAGAATATTTAATTCATCTCTGTTGTTTGCAACCAGGCGTAGTTCCCGGGGCGTCTCTTTAATTCAGCCATTTTGTTTTCAATGTCAAGGTTATTTTAAGAAGAAAATATTGCGTTTTCCTATTTTGTATAGCAGGGTTGTTGTACTAAGGATTTACTAAAGAATTATTTGATTAATTGGTAAACAGAAATTGCCTCTTCCTGCCAAATATTCTCAAGCCTTATTAAAATTTGATAAAGAATGTTATAGAGAGAGAGAGAGAGAGAGAGAGAGAGAGAGAGAGAGAGAGAGAGAGAGAGATTACATGACGATGATATTCAAGGTAAACCTTAATTGTGTTTTAGCATCTCTTGGTTAACTTGTTTAAAATAAAAGACATTTTTGTTGATATTAACGATATAAATTTGTAAATCTGGGTTACCGTTTTGGCGTCACATTAAAATCAAAATCGTACTTTAACTGAAAATTATTTCATTTTGGAGCTACCACGTAATTAATCACCATTATTAGAAAATGAATATTTGGGTAAAAGTTTTTAATATGTTCTATCGTATTCGAGGAAAATAACTTGTATATTTCTGTACACATTTTCTCCTACAAAGCTTACCAAAAAAAAAAAAAAAAAAGAAAACAAAAAACTACGGACCAACCCAATTTTATATACATGTACATGTAACTGCCACTTCAACTCCCACTTCAACTTAAAAACTTCAATAAATCTTTTCTGCACCAATGTTCTCTTTTGTACGAAGTCTACAGTATGGTAATAAATTGTAACGTCTTTGCAAAGAATAAATATCACAAGGGGTTGAGAGTAAGTACTATATTTTTACACGTAACTATAATATAGCAGTTGTGGGGTCAACATCCTGTTAGAACAGGCTGCCTATAACTGACAGTTGCTCTTTTGAGCAATAAACCCGGCTTAAAAATGAGAAAATGATCGATGATTTAACATGAGCAATACAACCTTTCTCTCCTTGTTTGATTTTTTACCATCTTGATAGTATTTTTTATCACATGGCGCAATAAATTACTCTCTGTACACAAAATGAAGCACCATTAAAACAGTTTTTGCTTTACCATTGAAATGTCACGTGGTTGAAAAAATTCGAGCCACTTTTTGACACTTCTACTTGACTTAGTCGAATAAAACTCTTCAAAAAATAATGATCGAAAGGCGAAACAGACATCGCTATCCTAATTTCAGTTAATTCCTAGTTCTTAATTCCAATTATTTCCCAGTTCCTAATTTTGTTCATGTGTAACTCTTACACTGTAAAAAATAACTAGTTAAAGTCACTATAAAGATTAGTAAATTTACTGTCCATACAATCACTACCTTTTAAGTAGTTTTACAAGGTATTGGGTACATATAAACATTGATAATTAACTTTCACTCGGTATCTAAGTATCTATATGATTCCTCTCCACTCCTCACTATTTTAGCCAGTAAATTGAAAGATGACTAATTACGACAAATGCTTTACGAGGCACACTACCTATAAATTCACTAGGTTTTTCTTTCAGTGTATAATTCTAAGGTATTTTGGGTGACCAACTGATGCTGAAAAAATCATACATTCAAATTTTAATTTATGAACTTAAATGATTTATGAGCATAAATTATGAAGAAATGATGAATATTTTCAATTATTCACATCTTTTGTAAGCAAGAAATTATTGTTATATAGCAGAAAGTTTATGGCGCTAGTAACAGTGAAGATAAGATTAAGTAAAGGTTTTGAGATTATCAAAAAGCTATTTTTTTTACTTAAATTAATTCAGATTCTTTAGGATATAGTTGCAACTTTATTTTATTACTTTTATTTCAACCATTTTTAACCTTTTAAACGTCTTTCCTTTCAAGGTCACGAGGGACATTTTTATATAGACAATCGTTTAGTCGGTGAATATAATATTTCATCAGAGATATAAAACTCTATTGTTAGTTTGGTGAGATATCATCGCAGTTTTCTTTTTTCAACGAAAAAGAAAAAAAGGTAAAGTGTACAGTTTCTTGACAGATCGAAAAGATAGAAAATAAAGTGTTAACTTTTAGACCACATGTGCATTTTCCCACCAAAATATCTATTTAATCACTATTAGCCATTTGACGGATTTGAATAAATAATTTATACTGTAGAAAGAAAATTAGTTCTAAAATTATTGTACAAATTTTTAACATGCGTCTTGAGTGTACTTTTGATGCTAAAATGTGGAATCTATATAAAAAGGAATGAGTGATCAATTTCTTTTTAAGAAAATTCAACCTCGTTGAAAAGGGGCAAGAAATTGTATCAAATATGAAATGTCGAACAAGTTTTACCCCTTTGTTAAATAATAGTTAATAACTGGAAAATTACACCTTTTAAATTAATTTAAGTGTATCTGCTGGGAACCGCCACCTTAAACAAATGTGAATTAATATTTACAAAAACGGGAGTTTAAAGAAGATTTTTTTGAAATTTGGACGGCACATTATCAGAGACACCTAAGTCTTCATTTCATAGGAATTACAAAAGTGTAAAAATAATTGAACGAGCGTCGTAAGTTTACACTTGATATACGATATTAAATGATATGACATCAAAAATTTTCGTGGGGATTTAATTTTCGTTGCTTTCGAGGTATGAAGAGCTAGACCCACGAATTCATGTCCACCACGAAATGTTAATGGTTTCATACATAACTACTCAAGAATTCTCCATCTACGAAATCAAATACACACGAACTAATATATTTCCTCAGGCCACGAAAATTTGCCCCCACGAAAATATGTGATTTTACATACTTATCAAAGTCCATAAAACAATACAAAATAGGAGCAGAGCAAACAAGGACCTCCAAAACATCAGAGGTAGGATCAGGTGCCATGGAGGAGTGAGCATCCTCTGCCCCGGTCACATCCGCCGTGCGCTCCTTGTTATGATCGTGAAATAACGGAAAAATCCGTGGTCAATTCATTGTATGAATAATGGAAGAGAGTTTTATTACTCCTTTTAAATGCTTCAAGTTGTTGATTAAGTGTGATGTGTGTACAAAGAACAAAAAAAGTAAGGAATTGATCGATTGATTAGCACGACCAATATCAACTTTCTCTTCTTTATTTTATATCATATAAAACTATGAATAAATCTCTGTACACAATCCAATTCAATAGTTTATTCTCTTAAACTGTACAACAGTATAGAGAAAATACAAACATAAATTATGTACAATACAATACAATACAGCATGCGTGAGAAAAATAAAATAAACGGTGAAAAATGACAGTGTCATAAATCAAGCAACCAACTCTCTCAATAATACACCCAGTAGATTTACATAGTATAACTAGTTGAATTTTATTGTTTTAGATTAAATAATGTTCGGACTCAAAACTTTAGTATTTGTATAGTATACATTAACCTGGAGGGGTAACTCTCTTATTAACTATAGTAATGAATTTACAAAGGCTATTGATAACGGATACTTTTTTACATGAAAATAAATTTGAAAACTTGAAAGCACTTGGTCGAGTTGTATATGTTGACGGGATTAACAGTTTTCTACTATCATTTAGAGCTGGACACGACATAATATAATGGAATTCGTCTCCAATATCATTATTACATAAAGCACATAGTCTTTGGTTTGAGGGTATATTACTCCATCGGCCTATTTCTATGGGTAATTTATGATTACTGGTTCTAAATCTTGCTAATGTAATTATAGTATTAGTTGACACATCGATATTTAAATACATGTACTGCCTAGATGTAAAATTACTGTTAGTGAACAATTTATAAATTTTGCCTTTACTCGATGCATCACAATTTGAATTCCAATTTTGTACGAATTGATCAATAAGTGTTTGCTTAATTATATTTAACAACCATTTTTCATTTTCTACATTTTGAGACATCCAGATATAATTCAAACCACATTCTTGTAAAATATTTTGTATATATTCAATCCATTTAGAACTACAATTAACATTTTTGTACATTTATGTACTGTATAAAAAATTATATAAAATGTGACATAATTTTGTTTCTTTACATTTCAACAGTTTTACCCAAAATTTTATCATTCTCATTTTAATATTAACACTCAGTGGATATCTACCAAGCTCGCCATAAACCATATAGTTTGGAGTAGATGTCTTAAGATGAAGTATAAGTTTACAAAATTTTAATTGAAGTTTCTCAATAATGTTTACATTTTCAAATCCCCATATCTCGCAACCATAAAGAAGGATAGGTATAACCATTTTATCAAACATATCAATTTGACAATCAATGGACAAATTCAATTCTCGTGCTTTTTTTATTATGGCGTACATAACTCTGGTTGCTCTTTGTACAGTATATTTTCTTGTACTATAAAATGATCCAGTTCTTGAAAAAAACACTCCTAAATATTTAAATTCTTTTACAATTTCAATCTCATCATTATTGTAAGTAAATACTACATTAGAAGATTGCCTGCCCTTACCAAAAATTAAAATTTTTGTTTTATCAACATTCACATGTAATTTCCATTTTTCACAATATTTTTGAAAGCAATTGAGTTGATATTGAAGATCTTCCTTAGTTTCAGACATCAATACAGTATCATCTACATAGAGCATGATCATAATTCTTAAGTATACATCTAACTTTTGTTCAATTTCTTCAGACAATTTTTTTAATCCAATAACATTTTTTTCTATTAAGAATTCTTCAAAGTCATTTAGATACAAAGCAAAGAGAAAAGGAGACAAATTTTCACCCTGGCGAACTCCATTTCGACAAGGAAAATATTCAGAAAAATCATTGTTATGAGATATTCTAGACTTACAATCATTATACATATTAAAAATAACT
This sequence comes from Saccostrea cuccullata, assembly GCF_032062105.1. Lineage (NCBI taxonomy): Eukaryota > Metazoa > Mollusca > Bivalvia > Ostreida > Ostreidae > Saccostrea > Saccostrea cuccullata. The sequence goes on from NW_026941480.1 coordinate 5,420, forward strand.
TTAAAGCAAATTAAAGCAAATCCGAAGCACCATTTAAACATTTTTCTCATGTTATGCCATCGCAATGTCACTTGGTTGTAAACATATCAAGCCACATTTTGACATTGCTAACTGAAGAAGATTTAAAAACTTCAGAATATGAACTCAAAGCAAAACAGGTATGACTTTCATAATTTCATAGTTCCTAAGTTCTTAAATCATAGTATTTGTTCACCTGTGATTCTCGGGTATTTTGGGGCGGAGAAATGCTGCTGCTTAACATTTAATAAAGGTTTATCTGATTTATATACTTAAATTAATTACATAGATGAATATTGTTCAAAATATGTCTCTTTTCCAAAATAAATGATGTTATTTAAACAACTAAAGGTATGTAAGGGCTCACGTAACACTGAACTAAGCTTAGAAATTTGTGTTAAAAATTCATAGTCCCTATAATTTCCTAAATTCATAATCTCTGTTCATGTGTAAATCTAGATTTTTGGGGGTATTTAGGGGTAGCTTTCTGATGCTGAATAACCAGTTTATCAAATTTTATCTGATTCATGAATTTTAAATTATTTTTATATATGAATATTGTTCCTTTATATGCCTTTTTATAAAATGAAATTTTAAAAATGTTTTCATATTAGATATATTTTAACCTCCTTGAAAAGGTATGTTACGGCGCCGCTGAAGGGCCAGGTAAAAAAATATTTTTATTTGTTCGGACAAATTAGAAATTCGTTCGGACAAATAAGTTATTTGTTCGGACAAATTAGAAATTGACTAGGGAATATACCAGACTGACCGGTTGACATCTTAATTTACCGGCTCGCGAGTCATAGGAACAACCTGAGATCAATACGAACAGGTTCATTTTTGTGAAGTTTTCTTAATTCACAAACAGGAATATTTAATTAAAAACTCAATGAGGACCTTTTTTTCATTTTATACACCGCATATGTACCAGATTGATTGATTGAATGTTTTACGCCGAATCGGCAATATTTCAGCCACATATCGGCGACATATGTATCAGAAATGTATTTCAAAAATCATTTACATGTCATGATTAATAAATGCAGGGTAGTGAATATGTACTTAAAAATTATAAGAAAGAGATCAACATTAAAACGACTTATCTTCAAAATATTTATTGATAATGATGTTCATTAAAGTTATTTTGCACAGAATCAAAATGAAATGAAAGGTCTTGGTGCAAATCGCACATTAATCGCGGTGTCCTGACAGTTGTTCACATTTTCTCTAATTTGTCCGAACAAATAACTTATTCGTCTGAACGAATTTCTAATTCGTCCGTACAAATAACTAATTTGTCCGAACGAATTTCTAATTTGTCTGAACGAATATCTAATTCATCCGAACGAATTTCTAATTTGTTCCAACGAATACCTAATTCGTCCGAACAAATAACTAATTCGTCCGAACAAATAACTTATTTGTCCGAACAAATTTCTAATTTGTACGAACGAATATCTAATTCGTCCGAACGAATATCTAATTCGTCCGAACAAATAACTAATTCGTCCGAACGAATTTCTAATTCGTCCGAACGAATATCTAATTCGTCCGAACGAATTTCTAATTTGTCCGAACAAATAAAAATATTTTTTTTTACCTGGCCCTCCAGCGGCGCCGTAGTATGTTTTGTATCAAAAGATTTGAATTTTTTTAAATTTGAAATCTTAAACACGTTTTTCTCCCTTTACTAAACAACAGTTTATAACCAGAAAAATAAAACATCATTATGAAATTTGAGTATACATGTTTATACTGTGTTGATATTTCACCAACCGCCATTTAGTGAAAATGATTTAAATGTATGTCAAAACACGAACTGGAAATGGATAGAACATAGAAAGATAGGTGAGGTTTGGATTTAAAAGGGTGGGAAAAAATCCCGAGTGTATATATAGAGAAAACATTACATTTATCTATGAATCAGATAATTTCAGGTATGTGCTTACTTTTCTGCTCAGATGTCAGTGTAAAATTTAACATTTAGCGTTATTTGAGCAAAATTTTAACTGTTAATCCCTTGTTCAGTTCACTGGACGTTTATTTTTAAAGTATAAATACTCGATACAGTCTATTCGGAAATAGTTCATTCTTGCATATATTACTGATCATTTAATGCCATAATTTGCAAAATATTTACAACAAAATATATTTATAATGTTATAAATTGATAATTTTAATAGGTTAAGGTAAGGTTAAATAGGTGTGTCCTTTAAATTTGTTTACCTTACTAGAGTAATAACTCTAATAATAGTATCTTTTTATAACCTTATTAACATTATAATTTACGATGTATCTTTCAATGAAAAGAGATCTTAATCATTGTGGTTATGAAATTATTTAATGCTTATAATTTATACCTACAGCATTTCAAAAAAGATATAAAAAAAGAACTTAAATAAGTTAATTGAAGTTTTCAGTGTAACCAACTTCTTTATCATTTAATTTTTTTGGCAAAGTTATTTCAATTTTTTTCTCTTTCAACGAGGAGCAAAAAAAATCGTACTATTGTTTCTGCATAGAGAATGATGCGTAACGCGGAGTAAATCTGTACACTGGATGTTAAATCTATAAAATATAAATCAAACGTATCCTTATGATGCACGCTCGTTTAATTTTTTTTACACTTAATTCCAGACTTAGGAGTCTTTTTCAGTCCAAATTTCACAATGGACTCCTTACAATTCCTGTTTTTGTAAACGTAATTAATTGAGATTGATTTTTTAAGGGGGCATTTGGTCAAATAATGCCCCAGCAAATTCACTTACATTAATTAAAAAAGTATAGATATCCAGTTATAAACTATTATTTAGTGGGAGAGCACGTTCGAGATTTCATATTTGATATACAGTTGTAATTTGTTTCCTCTTTCTACAAGGTTGAATTGCTTAAAAAGACTTGATAAACCATCCTTTTTATTATACCCCCCGCTTGAAAACCGGGAGGGTATATAGTAATCGTTAATTCCGTCCGTCTGTACGTCTGTCTGTCCGTCTGTTACGCTTTGGGGTACCCATCTCTTATCCGCAACTCCTCTCATACCACTGAATGAAATTTGATGAAACTTTCACACAATCTTTATTACATATTGCCATTGTGCACCTCCTATTTTACTTTTTGATCCAACACATATTTTGGGTTTCCCGGACACAGCAAAACAGGGACTTTGCATTTGTAACTATATGGAGGCAGGGAGTATCATTTAGTGAGCTCATCGCTCACAGTACCTCTAGTTTAAATACAAATTTCACATTTTAGAATCAAAGGTTGAGTGAAGATGCATGTTTCAAGTTATCTAACAATTACAGTTCTGATTTTTCTTTTGCAGTATAAATTATCTATTCAAATCCGTTAAATGGCTTTACTTATTATTTAGATATAAAATGAAATACAGTCATATCCGCCAAAACGAAACATACATTATACTATAAAAGAAAAAGATGTATTAATAATTTATCGCACTTTTCTAGATTTTCTCGCACCTGTTCTTTTTCGTGTTTACTTCTTATTTAATACTGTTTTTTTTAAAATTCCAAATCCTTCTATTAGGTATTTTTTAAAAAGACCGTACCAGTGACTTAGCCCCTCTCATCCCATGGCAATGGTTATCAATTATGTAATTGATCCACAAATACCACCTAACTACAAGGGTTATATCGGTGTTTTGTTCAGGCAATAAAAGAAACTTGGGTCAAGCGAAATTCTTAGATGGTCAATCAAAAAGAGATAAAGAGGGAGTGTGTGCGTATCTAATTGGAGAATATTGATTTTTTAGCCCTGCAAATCGTTGGTAGAGTGATACGCTTTTGATAGTCTGTTCAACCGGAAACTGACCAAACAGCCATAAAAATAAAACTTAGGAGGGTAAATTTCGTTCTCTTATGCGAAATCGCTAAATTCAGGAAAAGAAAGTGATACGAACATTTTTCTAAACAAAGAATCATTAAATGAAAGAATTTTCAAAATATTTATCTTTTGAAAATCATTAACTCTAATATTTGAGGATAATTAACAGCAGTTTGTATAAAGTGAGGAGCATCCGTTTATTTCAGTAGATGAGAGATTTATTCGGTCAGTCCTATCTTATTTCTGTAAATTTTACAGAAAGTCTCAAAGCTATATTTTTGATATTTTGTTTATAATGTTACTCTTTATGTTCTATTCTCTATTCTCATCCCCGGCCTCCAGACTTTAGTAGCAATACATTGATAATTTTTTTTTATTTTGCCAAGAATAATCTTTCTTTCTTCCTTTTCTCACTCATAGCTCTAAGAAGAAAAGATCGGTAGGCAATGATAAAATTTTTGAAAAGTAGAACAAAGCGCCGTTTGAATCTCTTACGACTGCTCAACATCTAACACCAACAACATAATATACTTGCAAGACACGATTCTTAACAAAAGGGAATAACTAGTATTTCTGAACTTTTACGAAGGACGTTCACCTTTAAACGCTTATTTTTGGCCTTTTATGGAAACACCTTAAATGTCTTAATTAAATACCATTTGTAAATTGGCAAAATTTGTTGAAATTTATTTTACATTATTATGTTCATATTTCTTAATTACTTGTATTTGTCTAAATTTAATGATCATTTTCTTATAAAACATATACAAATTATTGTGTAGATTTGAAATCAACCGAAGAAAAAAAGAGTCTTGTTTCAATGTATTTTCAACAATAATTTAAACAGCTATGCATTAAAATATTTGGAGAGGCGCCTTACATTTATCCTATGTTAGTTTTTCCTTCAAAATATAATTTTGTTGCAACTTGAGTTTCTTCACTACGTGAAAGGTACGTCTCAAATGTTAAACAGGCCCTTACTAATTTTTGCCTTCTCTGATTTTTAATTTTCACCAAGATATTCTGATATTTGTACATTAGAAAATGGCGGCAGATAATCATCAATTTTCTTTTTTAAAGTATCATCATTTACCGTCAACGTGACATCATCTTTATCAAAGAAGTAGCAACTTATCATAAGTAAAAAGCAAAACATGAAAAAGAAACAGCAAATTATGACGAAATTAAAGCATTTAATTAAAAAAAAGAAACAGCATATAATGAAGAAATAGAAGCATATAATGAAAAATAAGCAGCATATTAATTTATGACGTATAAAAGCATATTATCACATAGAAACCGCATATAATAAAAAAGCATATATAATTTTAAAAAAGCATGTAATTAAAAAGAAACAACTTACAATGAAGAAATAAAAGCACATAATTAATTGAGTTGTAAAAGCATACATGTATAATGAAAAAGTAACAACATAAAGTAAAGAAGGAACAGCATACATGAAATATGTGGAGATAAGGAATAGAATTCGAGATCAAAAGTCAATTTAACATTACAAAATTAAAGCAGAGCAAATACGGACCTCCAACACATCAGAGGTGGGAGCAGGTGCCATGAAGGAGTAAGCATCCCTGCCGACCGGTCACACCCGCAGTGTGCTCTTGTCATGTTCCAGAAAAATGGTAAAATCAAAAGACAATTCCGTGTGTAAATAATACATGCATAATGAAAAAGTTACAGCATATAAAGAGAAAAGTATCAGCATAAAAATAGAAGTATTAGTATACAATGAAGTGACAACATATGAAGAAGACTTAACAGCAGAAAATGAAGTATCCTTTACAAATTTAATAACAACCAATGAAAAAGTATCAGCATATATTGAAGATATCTAGTACAAAATGTCAAATTTCTATCATAAAAACAAAAATAGAGAACAGTAAGACAGTATTTATCAATCTGAAGTTGTATCATCGTACATTGAATATTTCTTACATTACGCATGCGCAGTAGATTACTTTCCATCTATCTCCCTTTTATTGTGTACTTGTGTATAAATAACTGCTAGCGTGCAGACCCTTCATTAAAAAAATTGAGCTAAGCATCAGAGAAGTAAATTACATTTTTCAGAAAACGTTTTCATTTTACTTGAACAGTGTATCTGCCATTATATTTTAACTCTACCTTTTGTCAAAGTGCATAGAATCACCACGTTTTTAAATCATTGTGATACAGTCCCGGAAACTTTAATTATTTTATATCAAATATACAGTACTCAACGCATTAATTGACCCCGAGTGATATGAACGTAAACTACATTCATTTTTAACTGTTTATGACATAATTGATTATTAAAACATTTTTAAGCTGAGGGGGTAAATTATTCGTCTAACGCAAGAACCGTAAAGAGCTGCAAACAGCATTTAAGATTATGCTTGAGGGATAAAAGTATGTGTTTAACGCCCTGGCAAAAAATGTTAATGTAAATCTACATTTGTTAACATCTGATGCCATAAATTTTTTAATGTATATTAATCTTTTCTTCCTTGATATTATGTTATTCATCACAAAAATTTACTTAATATATTCTCGCATGCTTCTGTATCAGAATGTTTTTTTTTTAATCTTTTTTCTTAAAGTGACATCATAATCTCTGACCTCTTCACGATGAAAAATGTGGAGATACAAAAGCAATATTCAGGCGAAAAGCCCATTAAACAATTCGAATTCAGAGCAAAGTTAACACGGACCTCCAAAACATCAGAGGTGGATTCAGATGACATAGTTATAATTATATATAATTATTTACAATTCATCTGTCCGATAGTTTTAGATTAACGAAAACGACCGTTCAATATCCATGACATCGTTGCATACCCTTGACGCAATAAAATCATCTTTTTATCAAAACGGAACAAGAATAAACATTCCGTAAAAGAAGTGTACCGTTAAATTACCGGTAGTGCAAATTCGATCCCCATCCCCTAAATTTCAATATTTTAATTACACCAATCAAAATATTTATTACTTAACAGCTATGTGCTTCTACATGACCTAGGATGCACCCTCAACACCCTGTTCCGCTCACAGGTAGCGTTTTATTATATAGTGACCTGAAATTGTCACATAATAAAAAAAGTAGGCCACACCTATTCAGTTACAATTCAAACTTAATTGTGTAACCGGTATTTGTACTTTGGGATTTTATTCTCAATAATCATGAGGTAGGTGGACTCTCTCTTTCTCTCTCCCTCTCCCTCTCTGACAATTTTCATATTCATTTATTCTATCTGCTTGCAAAATTGAGCATATGACCGTCTCTTGGTAATTCCTTCTATAATATTGGGGATACTCATCTCTTTAAAACTACTCCTTTTCCACTGTAAAAATTGGATAAAATTTTGACAGAATCTTTATTAAACAGTTGTGTTGTGCATATTTCTTTTTCTGATTGGACAGTTGGACAGTTATTTAGGGTTCACTATTGCAAACAAAAAAGGAAAAGAAAAAAGAGGGGGGTACCTTTTTGTAAGTTCATTATAAACAATATTTCAAGTTTATTTAATGTGTTTAGATACCGAAATGTATGACATATTTTTAAAATATTAATCCTACTTTACATTTAAAGCAATATGAGCTGCATTTTTGAAATTTTCATTTTGCTGGTAAAATGTGTTATTATGATTAATCTGTATGTAATCTAAACTCTTATTATAAATAAAACCAAAATTTAGTTTAAAAATGTTTCAGAAGAAATATTTCTGTACAATCGAATATACAGTATTATATAAGAAATCCTTAAAACATTGCTGTGACGTCAAGCCTTTGTTCTTGCAGTCTAAAAATTTACCTGTAGCCGTCCGATAATAATAATTACCAGTCTGATAATATATTATCGGACGGCAATGATAACAAAATCGGACGGTATTTAAAAAACAAAAAGAACAGTGAAATTAAGATGAAATATGTCCAGAAACCCCCAATAAAAATGTTAGGAAAAAAATTCAGGGAAACCAAACGCAAGGAAATTAAGTTGATCACAATACAAAAAGCAAATTCATGAAAAAAAAATCCGAGTTTAAATCTTCCACAACATTAATTTTCACTCTTTAAAAGAGTTTTTGATTCAGCACTTTGAATAAGCGAATTTAAATCCATTTC
>NW_026941481.1:0-133532 GCF_032062105.1 Saccostrea cuccullata
GCAATGAAGATTTCTTTATTTTTATCATTTGAAAAAAATTTTTTACCATAAAAAATGACTCCATGCATTTCCCAAGTTATATTCCCAAATACATTACAAGAGCAATGCCTGAACAAATAATAATATTCAAAACACTACATTCTAAATTCAAACGACTTGAAGCTTACATGTATTAAAAGAAATTGTATGGTCTAAGTATAAAATAATGATGATAAAAATTAATTAAAAATTATAAATTCTACAGAATAGTTCATTAATACCATGCAGCTCAACAGTGAACAATTAAAAATTTCCACAGTCTAAGGGCAATAACTCTCTTGAAAACTGATTTAATAAAAAAATTAAGAAACCTAGGACATACATGTTAAGATTCAAACTTTTTTTCCTCACAAAAAACAGCATAAATTTGCACTTTTTCATTCAAAAGTTTCATAATGTCATGTTATTAATAGTAAATATTTAGAAGGAAGATGGCAAAAAAAAAATAAAAAATTCTGAACAATTCATAAAAGGTCAACAAAGTAAATAAAAACATTTTTTTTTCAAAGGTCTAAGGGCAATAACTCTCTTGAATAACTGGACAGTCATCATGCCTAAAATTAGTTCTTAAAAGCAGCTAGGAAAAACTACTATAAACTAAAACTGATAAATGGAATGGGATAACACTATGTACTCTGACCTTATGAAATACATACATCAGTATCTGAACTATGTATAATTCTATTATTACATGCATCTTCTCACATAAAGGGATACATGTACATAATGTATCACACAGCGACATGTAAAAAATCTAAATATATATAATCTAGAGATACAGAAAAGATTACAATTGCAGTACATGTAATTTAAAAAAAACCAGAAGTCTCTGTCAAGACTGTAGCTCTACTGGTTTATACTTAAAACAAAGAAAAAGAAATGTAGCAGTTGGGACTTGAAAATTTAAAACAGCAATAAAAAGAAAAATGATCCTTGCCGCTCATCAAAATAAAAACCTATCACAGTATTATGTATCTTGGTATAGTCTACTTGTGTGCCAAGTTATATTGAAATCGGACCAAAACTGTAGGAGGAATAGCATTTTGAAAAATTGTTTACAGACAGACAGACAGACAGACAGACGGACGATGAATGCATTACTATCGCATAAGCTCTTCTGGTCTCTGACCAGTAGAGCTAAAAATGGGAAAAATATAAATGGTAAAATATTTCCACTTATCCTTTCAGACTCCAAAAGACAAAAAAAAAAAAAAAAAAAAACAAGAGGCCCATGGGCCACATCGCTCACCTGAGAATCTTTTGTCATATTGTTCTTTACCAGATTTCCCCCTTGTAATACATATTGTGGCCATGCCCTACCCCCTGGGGTCATGATTTGAACAATTTAGAATCTACACTACCCCAAAGTGCTTCCACATCAGTTTCAGCTTTTCTGGCCCAGTGGTTCTTGAGAAGAAGATTTTCAAAGATTTTTCCTACATATTTCTATGTAAAACTTTATTCCCCATTGTGGCCCCGCCCAACCCCCGGGGATCATGATTTGAACAATTTAGAATCTACACTACCCCACAATGCTTCCACATCAGTTTCAGCTTTTCTGGCCCAGTGGTTCTTTAGAAGAAGATTTTCAAAGATTTTTCCTATATATTTCTATGTAAAACATTGATGCCCGATTGTGGCCCCGCCCTACCCCCGGGGGTCATGATTTGAACAATTTAGAATCTACACTACCACAGGATGCTTCCACATCAGTTTCAGCTTTTCTGGCCCAGTGGGTCTTGAGAAGAAGAATTTCAAAGATTTTTCCTATATATTTCTATGTAAAACTTTGATTCCCCATTGTGGCCCCGCCCAACCCCGGGGGTCATGATTTGAACAATTTAGAATCTACACTACCCCAAAGTGCTTCCACATCAGTTTCAGCTTTTCTGGCCCAGTGGTTCTTGAGAAGAAGATTTTCAAAGATTTTTCCTACATATTTCTATGTAAAACGTTATTCCCCATTGTGGCCCCGCCCAACCCCTGGGGATCATGATTTGAACAATTTAGTATCTACACTACCCCACAATGCTTCCACATCAGTTTAAGCTTTTCTGGCCCAGTGGTTCTCGAGAAGAAGATTTTCAAAGTTTTTTCCTACATATTTCTATGTAAAACATTGATGCCTGATTGTGGCCCCGCCCTACCCCCGGGGGTCATGTTTTGAACAATTTAGAATCTACACTACCCAAGGGTGCTTCCACATCAGTTTCAGCTTTTCTGGCCCAGTGGTTCTTGAGAAGAAGATTTTCAAAGATTTTTCCTATATATTTCTATGTAAAACTTTGATTCCCCATTGTGGCCCCGCCCAACCCCCGGGGGTCATGATTTAGAATCTACACTACCCCAGGGTGCTTCCACATCAGTTTCAGGTTTTCTGGCCTAGTGGTTCTTGGGAAGAAGATTTTCAAAGATTTTTCCTACATATTTCTATGTAAAACTTTATTCCCCATTGTGGCCCCGCCCAACCCCCGGGGATCATGATTTGAACAATTTAGAATCTACACTACCCCACAATGCTTCCACATCAGTTTCAGCTTTTCTGGCCCAGTGGTTCTTGAGAAGAAGATTTTCAAAGATTTTTCCTACATATTTCTATGTAAAACATTGATGCCCGATTGTGGCCCCGCCCTACCCCCGGGGGTCATGATTTGAACAATTTAGAATCTACACTACCACAGGATGCTTCCACATCAGTTTCAGCTTTTCTGGCCCAGTGGGTCTTGAGAAGAAGATTTTCAAAGATTTTTCCTATATATTTCTATGTAAAACTTTGATTCCCCATTGTGGCCCCGCCCAACCCCGGGGGGTCATGATTTGAAAAATTTAGAATCTACACTACCCCACAATGCTTCCACGTCAGTTTCAGCTTTTCTGGCCCAGTGGTTCTTGAGAAGAAGATTTTCAAAGATTTTTCCTACATATTTCTATGTAAAACTTTTATTCCCCACTGTGGCCCCGCCCTACCCCCGGGGGTCATGATTTGAACAATTTAGAATCTACACTACCCCAGGGTGCTTCCACATCAGTTTCAGGTTTTCTGGCCCAGTGGGTCTTGAGAAGAAGATTTTTAAAGATTTTTCCTATATATTTCTATGTAAAAACTTTGATTCCCCAATGTGGCCCCGCCCAACCCCCGGGGGTCATAAATTGAACAGTACAAAATCTACTCTATCCCAGGGTGCCTCCACATAAGTTTCAGCCTTATTGGCCCATTGGTTCTTGAGAAGATTTTTTAATGACCCCACCCTATTTTTGTCTTTTCTTGATTATCTCCCCTTGTGAGGGGAATTGGCCCTTCATTTTAACAATTTAAATTCCCCTTCACCCAAGGATGCTTTGTACCAAGTTTGGTCAAAATTGGCCCAATGGTTTTTGAGAAGAAGTCAAAAATGTGAAAAGTTTACAGACGGACGGACAGACAGACGGTCAGACGGACGGACGACGGACAAAATGTGATCAGAAAAGCTCACTTGAGCCTTCGGCTCAGGTGAGCTAAAAAGTTAATTTCCTAAATATTAATTACTCTGACAGATTGTTACACTTAATCATTATCCAATTTCTCAAATATAAATATTCCAAAGGAAGCTTAAAATTAGATATCATAAAAGTTCAAGAATAACTTTGAACTTTCTGACTGAATGAAACATTCAAAATATATTTGCTTATATGTCTTATATATTTAGGTGTAAGAGATTTAAAAGAACATATTTTTCTTTCCTCATCACAATTGTACAACTTTAAATAGAAATGGTAAACTTCGTTTGAAAACTAAATGAGTTAAGAATGGAGAGCGTCTCCGAGATCCGCTGAAACTGGTCCACGTGTTTCTTGTATTTCTTCTGCTTGTCCTGCATCACGCTCAGTAAAAACTGTATTGCACAATCAATCTACAAAACAGAGAAAAGGGAGTGTAAGGCAAAAAAAAAAAAAATTAATTTCTTGGTTTTCAGGCCCACCCTCATCTCTTCCAAGGGTGCCTCATTGACCCTTTTTATTGCTAAATCAATGAAATATAAACACCAAATCACCTCCCTCATCATTTTTTGAGGTTTTGCACAATGTAAAAAGCTGCCTCATCATGTTTTGGGGGCAATAAAAAAGAAAAAAAAAATGCCTCCCTCCCTCATCATATTTCTTGAAAAAAGGCCTGAGAACCAAGTAATTAACTTTGCATGGCCTAAGCTTCCTAGGACTTTCAAAAAAATTGACACCGAAAGTTTTGTTTTCATATATTCTCTGGCTAAGGAAATTTTGCAGTTAAATTTTTTGGAAATTTTGCAGTTTTAATTTCCCCCCAAAAAATATAGCAAAACAGCGGACATAAAGAAGACCCATCTAAGATTTTTCTACAGGAATTTACTTTATGAATATCTAATTCTAAACTATTAAGAACACACTGCTAAATATACATGTTCAGTACTAGAACTACATGTATCCTGTCAATAAAATTACCCAACTGTTGAAGTAGTTTACAATTATATCCTATAATTGTACTGAATGAAATAAACACTTATTATATAAACTTTATAATAATATAATAATAATAAGGCTTCACAAGTACTTACATTTATTAAGGGTAGATGTGAAGAGAATACAAAGAAATGAGGGAATATAAATACATATGAATGTATTAAACAATGTTCAGCAAAAAAATCAGTTCTAAACCCCTACCTCTTTTATCCTTACACACAGAGAATTCTGGGTAAAGGTCTTTCTAAATCATGTTGCTGTCAGTAACGCCAATGATGTCAAGTTTCTGGGTCCCCGTTTCTGTTGATTCTTTTTCTCTTTGGATCGGTGGTCAGGATTTGGCGGCTGATGATGGGACATTAAATACGTGGTGAAAGTCTAGGAGAATCTATAATATCAAATTAAATTCATGAAATAACAAGTACATTCAGAAAATGTGGTTCTTTGCTATTACTCATAGGTTTGGGATAAACATCAAGGTCATTGTAACTAGGTCAAGGTCATTACATAAAAAAATTGATAAAATCAGAAAGGTCCTGTCACATAGGGATCACATTTGTTGACGTTAAACATCAAAGTCAAGGGCTTGACATAAAAAACTAGAACTGTCCAAACGGGACAAAATACCCCCCGCTGGGTTTTTCAGAAGTACGTTTTTCCATAATAAAGATATGTATCACACACAAATTATGAAATTTTTCTTCCAGTGACCTTAAACTTCCCCAAATGACCTTGGGTCAAAGTCACGACACACCCTTGGGTCATGGGCAATCTTTGTGTGAAATGAGAACATACCAAGTTTATCCATAAGAAAGATATGGACCTGACACGAATTATGAAATTTTTCTTCCAGTGACCTTGAACTTCCCCAAATGACCTTGGGTCAGTCATGACACACCCTTTGGTCATGGGCAATCTTTGTGTGAAATGAGAACCTACCAAGTTTATCCATAAGAAAGATATGGACCCAGCACGAATTAAGAACTTTTTCTTCCAGTGACCTTGAACTTCCCCAAATGACCTTGGGTCAAGGTCACGACAAACTCTTGGGTCATGGGCAATCTTTGTGTGAAATGAGAACCTACCAAGTTTATCCATAAGAAAGATATGGACCGGACACAAATTATGAAATTTTTCTTCCAGTGGCCTTGAAGTTCCCCAGATGACCTTCAGTCAAGGTCACGACACACCCTTGGGTCATGGGTATTCTTTGTGTGAAATGAGAACCTACCAATTTTATCCATAAAATATATGTATCAAACATGAATTATGAAATTTTTCTTCCAGTGACTTGAACTTCCACAAATAACCTTGACCCAAGGTCATGACACACCCTTGGGTCATGGGCATTCTTTGTGTGAAATGAGAACCTACCTAGTTTATCCATAAAATATAAGTATCAAACATGAATTATGAAATTTTTCTTCCAGTGACCTTGAACTTCCACAAATAACCTTGACCCAAGGTCATGACACACCCTTTGGTCATGGGCAATCTTTGTGTGAAATGAGAACCTATCAAGTTTATCCATTAGAAAGATATGGACCGGACATGAATTATGAACGTTTTCTTCCAGTGACCTTGAACTTCCCCAAATAACCTTGGGTCAAGGTCATGACACACCCTTAGGTCATGGGCAATCTTAGTGTGGCGTAGTAGTTTCTAATGTCCCTTCAAAGAAAGATATGGACCGGACACGAATGCACAGACAGACGGACAGCTGGACAGACGGACGGACAGACCGACAGACGGACAGACAGACAAAGTGATTCCTATATCAGACCTGCCTACCCTTTTCGTTTCAAGGGTGTAATTTCAGAAAATTTTTGGTGGAATTTCAGAGGTAAAAGCGTAATCAATCATGTTTTCCTACTTTGTCGTTTTACACTTTCCGACCCACCGAAATTGTACATTACTAAACAAACCTGGCATAACCTTTTCTTTTTCGAATCATCTATTGGCAAAAAAGTGTTGTAAAATATCAGTATCTTATATTAAACTCAAATTAACCGCACACCCTTAATGAAGCATTTGGTCAATGTGTATCAGATCACTTCATTGAAGGCTTGAGTTTGCATGTTAATGTTTATACAAATTATAATAATAACACTTATTTTTCTTTTTAACACTCACATTTCTCTTTCTTCTTCAAAGCAATGTTAAAGTGAATTGACTTGAGCATAGAAGTGGGCATACTTATTGTAATATCATTTAACAGTTAAAGTAAGCATGCAGTGCCATCTCGTGTTCTTCGTCGCCCGCGTGGCGCAGTGGTTAGAGCGTCTCCTCTAAGCCGCGAAGTAAGGAGTCATCCCTAATCTTTGCCATACCAGTTTCCATATAAGTATTTGGTATATAACGTTAGTTATCAAACTGTTCCTCTATTAATTACTTTAATTAGAACTTCTCATTTTATTTCAGCTGGTTGTACTTTGACTCTTAAATTAAGACGTTTATTATGGATTTAAATCAAAATAGCAAAAGCGTAATATTTATATCAGTGGCGTAATAGCGTAATTTTGTGGTAAAAAGCGGAAGAATTCCGCCAAAAGCGGAAGGGTAGGCAGGTCTGCTATATACCCCCCCCCAAACTTCGTTTGCAGGGGGTATAAAAATTTAAAAATTCACCATAAAGTTCTTGTCACATGTACATGTAATATATAATTTTAAAAATAAAACATCTTTTGTCTTCACTCATTGAAAAATTATGATTATACAGTTAAAGATTTTGTAACAGTCAGGCTGGTAACTGACTGTTGGACAACATACTTACTTGAGTCTATATGTTAACTGATGACACGGACAGGATGTCCTTCTCTCTGGGATCTTAAGGGGGGACACCTGCTGGAAGCTGTTATACACTATCATTTGCCCTCATTCTGCCACTTCTCCTCAGTTAGAACAACAAGAGGACTGCTCAGCTGAAAAAAAGATCAATTACTTATTAGCATTGAATTAGTTTAAATGTCTATTTATTATGTTAATTGAATTAAAATGTACTGTTAGAGGATACATATAAAGTCCGTGTATAATACATGTAGCTGTAGTCTAAAGTTGGTGTGTGTTTGGTGAAATCACTAATTGCTTTCAAATACTAATAACTTGTCTGCATGTATGAGAGTATGCTCTAGAGTCGCAGAGTTAGGAGTTGATCCTTAATTGCAGGTTCAATTCCCAGTGTGGGACATGGAGACCATGCAGTTCCTCGGATAAGACAACATATGGTATAAACCATGTAAACCGAGGACCCGTGTAGAAGTAGACCGCTGGCACAAAAGAGATCCCTTGCTGCTTGTTTACCTTGATTGTCAAGCATAAGTCAGAATT
Organism: Saccostrea cuccullata; assembly: GCF_032062105.1. NCBI lineage: Eukaryota > Metazoa > Mollusca > Bivalvia > Ostreida > Ostreidae > Saccostrea > Saccostrea cuccullata. Next base: position 7,840 of record NW_026941481.1, read on the forward strand.
TGCAGCCCCCATCAGCAAGTGAATAAACTTCCATTTTTTTAAACCAAACAAGCTTTAGGGGACTTCCCACCATCCCCAGGACCATAGTGCACTGACCTGTATGGACCTGCTGGGACCATACAGTACCGACCAGGCCCAACCTGACACAAAGCATTCCCAGAGCAGTCTCACAGCGGTCCCAGAGCAGTCCCAGTTGGCGGGGTTTATTAATTTAATGAGCTAACTCAGAAATGAGATTTGCAATAAACAATAGAACTATAAAAGGCTGTAGAAATTGATTCTGGGTAGTATGCCAGGACTTCTTACATGTATGGGAAGGTCATTTATGAACAAACTGAATGATTATTTATTGAAGGAAGAAGGGTTTCACACATAAATGTATGAATTAAACTTAATGTGAACATTTAATCACAATTATCGGGTGTATTAAATTAATAATTCAATTTCTTTATTTTCTGTGATTTATTCTGTTTCCCATTTATTTTTTATACAGAAACCGGGATACTCAAAAAGAATTAGGTTTTTAGAAAATTCTTCGTTAATTTTGCCAAGCATTATTTTCCAGTCATGATTATTTTTACTGACATGTCAATTTAATTTTTCTTAATTTCTCTATCTCTATAATACCAGAGACGTATAAGAGACTCTCTTATACGTCTCCGATAATACTCATGCAGTTTTATTAATCTATATCTCATTTACATTATACTTGTACTATTAGTTACATAGTCTTTTAGTGACAGGGTATGGGATGATACCTGGTTAGTAAATTTCATACCTGGCGCGGCGGAGCCGAGTCAGGTATGAAATTTACTAACCAGGTATCATCCCATACCCTGTCACTAAAAGACTATGTAACGAATTTACCCCACCGATGTAACATATACGTTTTATCTGTAGTTTTTAAATGGTTTTATCTGCTAAATCCTTCATCACGCTTATACTATGCCTATTATGACGTCACCTTTGTGTTTGTGACGTAATACATCGACCGGGTATAGATTACAACTGACCGGGTATGGATTTACTGTAACAGGGGTTGTTGATGAATAATAACACCTGCGGGTTCGTTTATATTGGTTTATTATGGAGTCATCTGATACAAGAAAATCATCATGATCATCATGATCATAGCCCTGAAAATACAATACATATTTAATCAGGATATAACAATAACTAATTTCACATTATAATAAATCATAAAACATCAATACATAGCATTTGAGGAATTCACAAGTTATTCCCCTTGAATCAGACTTTTATAAAATACCATGAAATACATGTAAAGCTGATATTAAACATTCATATAGAAAATAGATTCTTTATGTTGACAATATAATAAATGGAAATTATTATTAAATATCACATTTACAATTCTCAGAATAAAATAGTAAATCTGTATTGCAAAAATATATAAATTGGTACCTATTTGTGGAACAAAGCTTGACTCCTAGCTTCTTTAAATAAGTTGCAGCAGAGTATATCAGTATAAGCAATAAATAAATAATTCTGGACTCTGCAAAATAAATTTTATCTCTCACTCCAAAAATCTCTCATTCAGTTTATTAATTTCAGAAATCAGAAATTATGAATATAAAAGTATTTGATTTTAAGTTATGTATTTTAAAAAGTAAATTATATGAGTACTTACAGTTTCTTTGAAACAGTCAGTCAAATTTCATAAATTAAAGATCATTTGCAATAGCATGTTAACTCATGCAAAGTCGCTGAAAAGTGTCTTTGTCTATTGTCCAGAATTTGGAGGTAAAAGTCTTGACCAATAGGATTTAAGGAAATTGAATTCTACTCAGGTAGCTTATTACAGGTGTAGAAATAGAAAAGGAGTGGATCTAAAGTTTTAAGCTGATTGTTTATTTTATTTCATTTAGGTTGTTTTATTTAGTTATTTAAAAAGTATTTTATTTGATTAATTATTTAAGTGAAAGGTTTCAATATTTAAGTTTAAATTATTTGTTTGGGTCAATATTGATTGACAAACAGATTTAATACACTTTAGAGTTTAAAATCAGTTGTGACTAATTCATAAATGTATAATTATTAAATTATACATTTGAATATGATAATATTTAAAATAGTATAAAACTATCACTATTACATTTTCCCCCCCCGTTAGCAAATGACGTCCTCGTCATTCATTAACGATTATAGGAAAGTAAATACTGAAGATTAAAAAAAATTGACTCTATGAATTGAATAAGATTTACTTACTCAATAATTTACAGCAAAAAAAAAAATTCTCATGTTAAATTATCACTGAAAGCTATTTTCAGCAACATTATGGTATACTCTCATATTGCTCATATATTTCGATGTGCAATCATAATGTTGAAAGCAATTGTACGGCATAAAATACCACATTCCTCCTCTGATGCGAAATGATGTACTATCATTTATAATAAGATTACTAAGAGGAAGTATGCTCTGTATCAATCTTAATTCACCGACTAAGATGTACTCATTCAATACTAAATAAATTAATCACAGAATTAATGAAATTCTAACCACATAGCTCATTAAATTTTAAAGAGCAATTATAATTGTGTATATCAGTTGATTGTCATAAAATCATATTAAAAAAACATTCAAGACATAATCATAAAAATTTATTTAAAAGATTACTTGTCAGCAGACTCAGTTATGACCTTTATTAAAGCATCAGAAATGACTTTCCCATCAACATTTTGGAAAATTTTTGTATCTGCTAAAGATTGTAAATACTCTGCTTTCATTTTCCAATCTGGTTGATGGATCTGTGATAATACATATTCGTCATTTCTCATCCATTGTGGTTTTGACCTTGACCTTGCAGACCTTCGCAGTATGTTGTTTTCATTTTCTGACCCTGACCCTATTTCACCAGAAGATTGAAGAGTTATTTCCCTTGTATTTCCTGAACTTTTACTGTAGCATTATTGTCAAGAGATATCTCGACATTTGGACTACTAGGGTCTTCAAAAGTACTTGTTTTATTTGACCCAGAAATAGAACTTTCAGATGAAACTGAATTTCTATGCAAATCTGGAATATGATCCACTTCCGATTCGGTATGTGGTGTCATATTTATATTTTCATGTTCTCCAGCTGGATTAATATGTACAATTGGCTCAGTAGCTGCAGAATTGTCAATATTTTCGTTGACATCTACTGGCACTTGTTTTGTTGTACTGTATACAATAAAGGATTCATTTTCTGAATCACTATTTGAGTCCTCGGTGTGGACATCAATATTCTCTTTAGAGGGTCTTTTTACAGAAGGATCTGCTTGATCGTCTAATGTACTTTTTATCTTTGGGACTGGTTTTCTTTTCCTAGGAACTGGTTTAGGTTTCTGTACCTCATTATTGTCACAAGATGAACAGATGGGAAGTAATAAGTTTCTATGTAAAACTCTTGTCTTTCCTTCCCCATTCTGTTTTTTAACTTTGTATACAGGGATATCTTTATTTGGTTGATTGATAACAATATAAGGATCATTTTCCCATTTGTCAGCCAATTTATGGCGACCATCGAAAGCAACAATCTTAACCAAAACGAGATCACCTGGTTCAAGTACACTACTTTTGATTTTTACATCATAATGCTTCTTTTGTTTCTCATGAGACATCTGTATGTTCTTTGAAGCAAGTTCATAAGAATGTTTCAACCTTTTTTTCAAAGATTCAACATACTTGGACATTGATTTCTTTTCACTGGAAGTATGATTATCAAACAAGATATCTATGGGTAGATTTGGTTCTCGACCAAACATCAAATAAAATGGAGAATATGATGTTGTATCTTGTTTAGTACAATTGTAAGCATGCACAATTGGTTTAATAAAAGACTTCCAATCTTGTTTTTCATTAGGATTTAATGTACCTAGCATAGATATTAGAGTACGATTAAATCTTTCACACTGACCATTACCCATAGGGTGATATGGCGTGGTTCTAGATTTCTTGATACCAAGTATGGAACATAATTCTTTTATGATCTTACTTTCAAAGTTTGCACCTTGATCTGAATGGATCTTGTGTGATATGCCATAATTTAATATAAAGTTTTGATAAAAAGCTTCAGCTGTTGTTTTAGCTGTCATATTCTTTGTAGGGATTGCCATAGCATACCTAGTAAAGTGATCTGTAACCAGTACATTTGAAATTGAAAACCACCTTTTGATTGTTCTAGACATAAAAAATCAAGACAAACAAGCTCTAATGGTTGAAATGTTTTAATATTTACTAAAGGAGCTTTCATATTTGTTGACGTCTTTCTCCTGATACATCTTCCACAATTATGGATATGGTCTTCAATGTCTCGTGTCATACCATGCCAGAAAAATCTGTCCTTTGCAAGTGAAAGTGTTCTATCTCTTCCTTGATGACCCATGTTGTTATGAAGATGGAATAAGACATGGCTTATAAGTGAAGATGGTATCACAAGCTGATGTATAGGACCTTGCTCAGTCTTTACTTCTCTGTATAACTTGTCATCAATAATTTTGAGTTTGTCAAAACATTGAAATAATGTCTTGCTATAAGGGGTTGGGGGAATTTCATATTTGCTTGGTTTGTATTTGTAATAAACTTGGTCAAACCAATATGAAATATCAGGATCTTGTATTTGTTCCTGTATAATATCAATACTTTGTAAAGTTTCATACAGAGTGTTGGTACTCATGCACACAATCTCCTCTGATACAGGAAGAGTTTCAATCAGTGATGTACACTGTGTAACATTACAGATAGCATCAACTGATTCAGTTGATATTGTATCATGTTTTAAACTAGATAAACGTGACAGTGCATCGGCATCTGCATTTGTTTTGCCTGGTCTATATTTCAAATCAAAATTATAAGCAGACAAGGCTGCAAGCCATCTATGACCAGTAGCATCGAGCTGGGCAGTTGTTAGGACATAAGTTAAAGGATTGTTATCTGTAAAAACAGTAAAACTATGTCCATATAAGTAATCTTTAAATTTTTCTGTAACGGACCATTTTAACGCAAGGAATTCCAACTTGTGTGCTGGGTAATTCCGCTCAGCTCTGCTAAGACTTCTGCTTGCATAAGCTATTACATGTTTAAGTCCATCCTCTTTTTCTTGATAAAGTACTGCACCTAACCCATGCAAAGATGCATCAGTGTGCAACTCAAATGATTTTGAATAGTCAGGATAGGCTAATATGGGATAAGAAGATAATTGATTTTTTAGAAAATTAAAAGCATGTTCTTGTTCTTCTTCCCATTTAAATTCTGGTAACTGTTTACTGGACATAATTTTCTTTTTACCACGATTTTTCTTTGTGGGAGTAGGCATGAGATATAATAAAGGTCTAGCAATTTTTGAAAATTTTTTAATAAATTTTCTGTAGTAGCCTACAAATCCCAAAAATTGACGGACTTCTTCGCGAGTTTTGGGACGAGGCCATTCTTGAACCTTTTTGATTTTCTCTTCATCAGGCTCAATGCCTTTCTCTGACACAACATGTCCAACATATCGGACGCGAGTCTTAAGTAAGGAACATTTCTTTGGTGACAGTTTTATTCCTGCCTCGCGTAGTTTTTGAAACACTAAACTTAAATGTTCTAAGTGTTCTTCGTAAGTATTTGAAAATATAATAATGTCATCTAAATAGATGAAACAAATTTTTAAATGTAAGTCTCCTAGACATTGTTCCATTAGCCTTTGATAAGTGGCAGGGGCATTAGCTAGCCCAAAGGCCATTCTATTGTACTCGTAAAACCCAAGAGGGCCAACTGTAAATGCAGTGCGCTCTTTATGTTTTTCTTCAATTTCAATTTGATGATACCCAGATTTCATATCTAGTATTGAAAAATATTTATTTCCAGATAGAGAATCTAAAATTTCATCAATTCTGGGTAAGGAGTAACTGTCTTTAATTGTTCTTTGATTTAGTTCTCTAAAATCAATGCAAAGACGTAATTCTCCCGTTTTCTTTTTTACGAGAACAACATTTGACGCAAAAGGAGAATGTGATTGGCGAATAATGCCAGCACTCAACAATTGTTGCAGGTGATTCCTAACCTCATCAAACATTGACGGAGGTATTCTCCTAAATCTTTGTTTAAAAGGGACTTCATTTGACAATTCTATTTGATGTTTAACAGATTTTGTAAACCCAACATCAGTGTCACCTTTTGAAAAAATGTCATTGAAACTTTGAATCAATTGAGATAATTTTTGGAAATTTTCCTCTGATAGATCATCTTTTGGAATATTAATAAGGTCGATAATATTAATATCTGAGGAATCTTTGTCCTTTTTGATATGACACGCAATATCTTCTACATTTACTGGCTGAGCTTCACAAAGTAAAGCATGTGGGGCAAGAGTTACAGTTCTTGTTGTGATATTGCTAATATGCACAGGTACTACACCATTAAGTTGATATTTGTATGGTATAAGTACAGGTGAAATGTCTATATCATTTGGTATTTTTGACTTAGGTGTAGGTTGTAATATTGCACAAACTGGCTGGTAAGGTAATTCCTTTTGAAGGTAACCTTGTACAACAATATCTGTATTTGGGGGGATGGTAACTTTTGATGACTCAGCTAGCCGAATGAACGCTAGTATATTGTTGTGTTTATGCAATTCTTTTTCTCGTAAAGAAACACACCTAAATGCAAGACACAAAAGAGTAAATAACTTATCTTCTTGTAAGTATCTAGGACCATGGGATTCTTTGACTAAGTTCATTAATACAGAGATGATATTTGTACCTATTAAAACAGGAACACTGTTATTGTAAGATGTTGTAGGTACGATGAGAAATAAACCATCTATTGACAATTGGTCATCACCTATGCCATTGATTTTCAAAGGACATTGTATATAACCTGAATATGGCAAAGTTTGGCCATCTGCACATTCAATGTGCAGAAAATCTGTCACAGGTTTCAAAGGTAAATGGTGTAGATGTTCTTCATAAAAATTTTGACAAATTGTTGAGATAGAAGAACCTGTATCAACAAGTGCTGTTGTAATGACACTATCAATATTAATAGAGACTTCATTAGTTGTACCTACTAGAGTACATGTTCTATTTGTTTGTCTATAATTTTTAATATTGTGAGGCCTTTTGTGATCGGATCTTAAATGATCTTTCCTAACTTTACAATATAAATCAGAATGACCAAATTGATTGCAAATATCACATTTTATTTCTTCAAAATTTTCAGAATTGGAGCTTTGTTGTGTTTCATGATCTATGTCTGTTATTTGCTCCACAATACAGACATTTTCTAGTTTTTTCGATTTTCTATGTTGTTATTATCAGGAGGTGGAATTCCTCGGTTGGAATAGCCTCTGCCGAAACCTCTGGCACCTCTGAATGATCTGCCTCTGGAAAATCCTCTGTTATAATTTGGTGATGTTTGGTCATATCCAAATGATTGGTTTTTCTGTTGCTGATAAAATTTACCGGCACCTCTACTATAGTTGGTAGCACCTCTGTTGTACTGGAATCTTCCATGATTGTGTCCTCCTCTCAATGAATTATCTCCCCCTGATCTATTAATCTCAGATAATCTAGTTTCAAATGTACTCATCTTTTGGTCCATCTTTTCCATTTTCTTGAGGATATTCTCTAGAACTTTGTTAGTAGGGTCTGCTGTAGATGTTAAAGGATTGTGAGCTACATTTCTTTTTGAAGTTGGGCTATCTGTGTTGTTTGCTTTTGAATTTGAAATTTCTAATTCTATTGCTCTTATCTCTTTGCGTAAAGTGTCAAAATCTTTTACAGTTTCATATTTATACCTACTAGCATTTTTCAATTCTGAATCTCTTAATCCTGACCAAAATTTATTTCTCAACATGTCATTTCTGGCTTCTTTGCTAATATGGCCCTTTTCTACAGCTGATTGTAAAACTGATTCTAATTTAATGCCATATTCAGCCACAGATTGATTTGCTTCTTGGCGTTGCATATAAAAATTTTGCATAATTGTTTCGCTGTCATACACATTACCAAAAACACCTTCTAATTTCTCTATAATGTCTGCAGGAGTTGCCTCCTCTGATAGAGAGAGTAATAACCCCCTAGCCTTTCCCTTTAAAGAATTTCTAATTGCTTGTAATGTAATAGGTAGGGAGAAATTTCTTTCTTTAAGAATACATTTGACCTCAAATTTCCAAACTTCAAAAGATGTTTCGGATTTTTCTTCCCCTGAAAATATAGGAATTTTTGGATGGGAAATGGACAATGAGGTATGTGTTGAAAATGAAGCAGGTATTGGGTCATTATTAAAACTGAATTTGGGTGATTCTGTCTTAATATGAGGCTTTGGAGTAGAGGAAGGTAAGCGTGGAAGTTCTAACTCATCTGGAACATGAGAAAGTTCTTGAAATTCTTCCTCTGTAAGAATTTTATAATTGGTGTTTTGTTTTAAGAAATCAACCATGACCTTTATGTCAGCTTGTGTGACCGCTTGTTCTTCTTGTTCCTCTTGTTCTTCTTTAAGATGTTTGTCAGTTTCGGGGTTCTTTGCAGCCATTTTTGACTGATAAAATATGTACACGCACACTAATGTCTATCAACAAAAAACAATAATAATCACATACAAAGAAACCGCACAGTATAAAAATCGCATGCGCAAAACTGCACGAAATACACTATATATATGTGCACTTACATATGCATTAAAATAAATAAGCGGAAAGGTTGTACGGAAATATACTTTGTATTTGTATTTAATACAAAGTAACCAAAATAATACTTTAAGACATGCAGAGTTACTGACCCTTTGATAACTGATGAGATTGACTCACCTAATTATTGGTAAGGTCAATAACATAGAGATTGACTTTCCTTAATTGATGAGATTAACACACCTAATTAATACCGAGTCAATATGGATTGTACTTTAGACATAAATACCTAAGTTGTAAGTTTTACACATATTAAACTTGACAAACGGAAAATCTCAATCAGAAATTCAACAACGCCTGACCACGTCTACAACATGTATGTACAGACGCTCACTGTATATGGAGATAAATTACATGTTCATTTTAATCAAAACATTCCTTCTGAACATCTTGTAAAATTTCCTAAATGATGGCCAAACTTAAAATATTACCAGGGTGAATCCCATCATAATTTAGTGTTAAATTCACTGAGTGTCTAGCAGCTTTGCCCTTAGCTTTTCTACTTCTAAAATAAAATTTACTAGTTTTAACTGTATTTTGAGAATACTGGAAATTGATAGTTTGTATCTCAGAATTCAGAGCAATTATTTGTTCAGTGGTTAATTTGTCTTCCTCTTTAAATTTTTCTGTGTCAGGACACCCCTTGAAACTAATCCACTGACTAATGGACAACAAAGGACAATAATGAATTTTTAAAGAAGCACATGGACTATACTGTTGTACAATATTAAAAGCTCTATTAAACTGAAAAGTAATATCTTGCACAACCTGTTCTGTGTTTGTACTCTTTAAACTGACAAATTTTCCACTTTTCTGTGTGATGTCACAAGTACCTGACCACAAATAAAAGACAATATTTTGATGATATTTTAAAGCAGGTACAATGTTTTTCTCTAATTGGTCAACTAAAAATTTTGTAGAAGCACCAGGGTGACACCAGAGTTCTACGGGAAATCTCCCTTTGTAATTATTTCTGATTGTAAATCCCTTACTATCAGACACTAATATTGGTTGCTTATATTTATGACCTGTTAATTGTACTGGATTATTCGTTACAAGTTGTTCTAATTTATGTAAACTCATCAAACATAAACTGTGAAGTTATTATTTTTTTAAGTTTAGGTTAAATTACTGAATGTTTAGGAATGGGATTTTTTTAATTTAAATAAGTTTGAATTATAATTTAGAAATGAGAAGTTTTTAAATTAAAAAACAAATTTAACTTAAATCTTTTGGTCTAGTTTTACCAAAAATCAAATGTAATAAATTTTATCAGGTCAAAGGTCACTCAAGGTCACTGATAGGTCAGATAGAAGTCAATGAGTAGAAAAATAGGAATTAGTGATCTTATGTATTTAGTATTACTTCATTCTCTCTGATCTTTCTCACCTTTCTCACCACGTGACAAATAATTCAAATGAAAGCAAAAAAAAATAATATAAAAAAAAACTAAGTTCACACAAATACAAAATAAAGGAGTGTGAAAAAAAAAATAATCTTTGAAAAGAAAAAAAAATACTCTCTGGTATTGCAAACAATATCAATTAAAGCATGCTAAGTGAATTTTATAAAACAAAATAAAATGTGTGCACATATAACTAAATACTTGCATATATGGCAATCTATAATATCGAAGAAGTTTTCAGTTCAATAATTGTCCATTCTCCCTCGATGTCGATGTCCCAGAATTATCACAGTCGAACCAGACCAAGTATCACCAGTCCCTACATGGGCGCCATTTTGTAACAGGGGTTGTTGATGAATAATAACACCTGCGGGTTCGTTTATATTGGTTTATTATGGAGTCATCTGATACAAGAAAATCATCATGATCATCATGATCATAGCCCTGAAAATACAATACATATTTAATCAGGATATAACAATAACTAATTTCACATTATAATAAATCATAAAACATCAATACATAGCATTTGAGGAATTCACAAGTTATTCCCCTTGAATCAGACTTTTATAAAATACCATGAAATACATGTAAAGCTGATATTAAACATTCATATAGAAAATAGATTCTTTATGTTGACAATATATTAAATGGAAATTATTATTAAATATCACATTTACAATTCTCAGAATAAAATAGTAAATCTGTATTGCAAAAATATATAAATTGGTACCTATTTGTGGAACAAAGCTTGACTCCTAGCTTCTTTAAATAAGTTGCAGCAGAGTATATCAGTATAAGCAATAAATAAATAATTCTGGACTCTGCAAAATAAATTTTATCTCTCACTCCAAAAATCTCTCATTCAGTTTATTAATTTCAGAAATCAGAAATTATGAATATAAAAGTATTTGATTTTAAGTTATGTATTTTAAAAAGTAAATTATATGAGTACTTACAGTTTCTTTGAAACAGTCAGTCAAATTTCATAAATTAAAGATCATTTGCAATAGCATGTTAACTCATGCAAAGTCGCTGAAAAGTGTCTTTGTCTATTGTCCAGAATTTGGAGGTAAAAGTCTTGACCAATAGGATTTAAGGAAATTGAATTCTACTCAGGTAGCTTATTACAGGTGTAGAAAAAGAAAAAGGAGTGGATCTAAAGTTTTAGCTGATTGTTTATTTTATTTCATTTAGTTTGTTTTATTTAGTTATTTAAAAAGTATTTTATTTGATTAATTATTTAAGTGAAAGGTTTCAATATTTAAGTTTAAATTATTTGTTTGGGTCAATATTGATTGACACACAGATTTAATACACTTTAGAGTTTAAAATCAGTTGTGACTAATTCATAAATGTATAATTATTAAATTATACATTTGAATATGATAATATTTAAAATAGTATAAAACTATCACTATTACATTACAACTGACCGGGTATAAGAAATCCACCGCCTTCACGTGACAGATTTCAACCAATCGTAAGCCAGGATTTCACGGAAAAATCGACAGAGGTGGGGTAAAATGTATTATTTCTGTCCAGAATTAGTTGATGATTGTCAAAAATTTGCACAAATAAACAATAAAAAAGCGTTCAGTTTTAGAAATAAATTAAAAAGGGCAACTGATTCTTCATTGCATCCTTCTTCTTGCATTCTTTTCTATCCATCTTTAAACATAATTTTTCAAACACTTTGCTTTTAAGACAACAGAAAACAGAACATTATTGATAAAGCTTGCCTACTTTTTTTTCGTTTCATGGCTGTTAGTAGTGTTTGTCGAATATTACGGGCAATACATTTTGTATCCAACCTTAGCATGTCCAGTGTACAACTGCATACTGGAACGCTGGTTGAGTATCACGAGCCTAGCGTAGTTATGAATATTTATGAGATGTCTCTAACGATTAGAAGAAACCCGGTGGTTTATATTATTTCCGGAATGTTTTTTTTTTTAATCAAAACCATCTCAATGTTTTGTTTTTAATGCATTAAACACCGATTTAACGTTAAATTTCATGCCTAAAATAAATGAATTAGTTATTTTTTGAGGGAAAAAAATGATTTTAAGCTATTTCAATCGGTAGATTAACATCAGGGAAATACTTATTCATCAAAATAGAATATTCAAAAGAATCGTAAATAAATATGAAAACTAAAGAAAAGAATATTACAAAAAAAAGAACATTTAAATGAGAAAATAATTTAAAAATTTAACTTAAATGAGAGTGATGAGGACGGAAACATAAATATCAATTTAACATATAGAAAACCAACACTCAATAAAATGTAATCTGTTTAATTAGTAAATAAATAACAGCATAATAATCTATTTGCTTAATAATACAAAAATTAACACCATAAAATAAAACAAAAAAGAAGAAAATATGAAACATTTATTCAAAATATTTCAAAAGCTCACTTGAACTGAAATAATCAAACTAATAACAGCATTTACTTTCTGGCGCTGATGATATGTACTTCCCTCTGAGTACAATAAAATTAAACAAGGCTGTTGAAAAGTAGATCACTTTAATGCAACAAAAAATAACAGAATAGTATAATACATATAACAAAAGATATTGATACATTCCATTGAGTACCTGAGTACAACAATACAGGTGAGAGTCCTGTACCCTAGGCTATTGATACAGACTACTGAGTACTACAAGACAGGTAAGAGACTAGTACCCTAGGCTATTGAACGGTCTACAGAGTACTACAGGTCAGGTAAGAGTCCAGTACCCTAGGCTATTGATACGGTCTACTGAGTACTACAAGACAGGTAAGAGACTAGTACCCTAGGCTATTGAACGGTCTACAGAGTACTACAAGACAGGTAAGAGTCCAGTACCCTAGGCTATTGAACGGTCTACAGAGTACTACAGGTCAGGTAAGAGATCAGTACCCTAGGCTATTGATACGGTCTACCGAGTACTACAGGACAGGTAAGAGTCCAGTACCCTAGGCTATTGATACGGTCTACCGATTACTACATGACAGGTAAGAGTCAAGTACCCTAGGCTATTGATATGGTCTACTGAGTACTACATGACAGGTAAGGGTCAAGTGCCCAGGCTATTGATACGGTCTACCGAGTACTACATGACAGGTGAGAGTCCAGTACACTAGGCTATTGATACGGTCTACCGTTTACTACAGGACAGGTAAGAGTCCAGTACCACAGGCTATTGATACGGTCTACCGAGTACTACAGGACAGGTAAAAGTCAAGTACGCTAAGCTATTGATATGGTCTACCGTGTACTAAATGACAGGTAAGGGTCCAGTGCCCTAGGCTATTGATATGGTCTACCTAGTACTACAATACAGGTAAGAGTCCAGTACCCTAGGCTATTGATACGGTCTACCGAGTACTACAGGTCAGGTAAGAGTCCAGTACCCTAGGCTATTGATACATTCTACTGAGTACTACATGTCAGGTAAAGGTCCAGTACCCTAGGCTATTGATACGGTCTACCGAGTACTACAAGACAGGTAAGGGTCCAGTACCCTAGGCTATTGATAGGGTTTACCGATTAATACAGGACAGGTAAGAGTCCAGTACCCTAGGCTATTGATACGGTCCACCGAATACTACATGACAGGTAAGAGTCAAGTACCCTAGGCTATTGATACGGTCTACTGAGTACTACATGACAGGTAAGGGTCTAGTGCCCTAGGCTATTGATATGGTCTACTGAGTACTACAGGACAGGTAAGAGTCCAGTACCCTAGGCAATTGATACGGTCTACCGAGTACTACAGGTCAGGCAAGAGTCCAGTACCCTAGGCTATTGATACGGTCTACCGAGTACTACATGACAGATAAAGGTCCAGTACCCTAGGCTATTGATACGGTCTACTGAGTACTACAAGACAGGTAAGGGTCCTGAGTACCCTAGGCTATTGATACGGTCTACCGATTACTACAGGACAGGTAAGAGTCCAGTACCCTAGGCTATTGATTCGGTCTACCTAGTACTACAGGACAGGTAAGTCAAGTACCCTTGGCTATTGATACGGTCCACCGAGTACTACATGACAGGTAAAGGTCTAGTGCCCTGGGCTATTGATATGGTCTACCGTTTACTACAGGACAGGTAAGAGTCCAGTACCCTAGGCTATTGATACGGTCTACCGAGTACTACATGACAGGTAAGGGTCCAGTACCCTAGGCTATTGATACGGTCTACTCAGTACTGAGTACTACATGACAGGTAAGGGTCCAGTGCCCTAGGCTATTGATACAGTCTACCAAGTACAATATATGTGACACATTTGTATCTATAAACAGGTCTGGACGATTTCTAAATAAGGAAGTCAAGAACGATAACCGTGAATTGCTATTAATACACAGAATAAACAAGGCACTAATCCTTCTGACCAATCAGATAACAGCATTTAGACAAACCCATGAGAGAATAAATAAAACACGTGGCTTTTACGTTTTTTGCTCAAAAGATTTTTTTAGAACAAACTTTTTGTAAACTTTATGCGCATTTGGGAATGATTTAATATTTATGACAATTCTACCGTGAACAAACACGACTTGAAAGCTTGGAATACGTTTTAAGTGGGATAAAAAAAAATTGTCTCTAGGAGTTAGCAATCCCAAAAGTTTAATTACGTTACAAAATTGATATAAATACGGTAAATTTTCAGTTTTTAGAGCCTGACATAAAAATCTTATCGAAAAGATAACAGTCTTTATTATTTTTTAGTGTTTGTTACAGAATACTAGTAGTCCATGCAGTTTCTGATATGCGAGAGGTAAGATATTGGGATAAAACGCATTCATGTATAATTACAGGATTCTCTTCTCTCCACGTTAAACGCCTTTCCTTATGCCCATTTAAAGTCTGCATAGCTAAGTATTCGGCGCTCATGAAACCCTTGATAATGCAAAACTATATGTGTATACTCCATACGATAAACACTTGTGTGAGTTGATCTATACACATGGAATTTAAGCATTATCGATGAAAATCGGACGGCTAAGCAAAATTATATTTACCATCATATAATATATTCTGGTAAATGTTATAATTGAACTTGATAAAAACTTGCTGGTGCGATCTATATATATACCTCTGTAAATGATTACATTCTACAGTGCGTTATTTTTTTCTTTACCGAGATAAAAATGTCAAGGTTGTTCACGGCAAAAAAGTGGGGAATACCTTATTCTTCAAAAGTTTTCATCTTACCTCTACAGATTTTATGTTAAAAAAATCTTTTTGAGGAAAAAACAATAGCACGTGTTTTCTTTTTGTTCTTTTAAAATATGTTTTGGGGTGTGTAAAAATGCTGTTGTCTGATTGGACAGAAAAATAATTACGTGTACTTGATGTACATTTATAGCAACTTTCGGTTATCGTTCTTGACTTCCATATTTAGAAATCGTCCAGACCTGATAAAGTATTAGGCTATCAATACATTCTACTGAGCACACTATTAATTGATATACCTGTACTTAAGCTATTGATACATTGTATTTTTTTGCATTGTAATTTGTAAGAAAAATCCATGTGATACACCTATACTAACCCCCCGTTCACACAGAGCTGCGACTCTACGGCGATCATCCCGATCAAGCCACGATCTTAATTTTTTTAAGAGTCGCAGCCGATCGGCGTCTAAATGGAGCAATTTTCGCAAATTATGGTTTTCGCGACTACCATACTACGATGTCGCTACGCCAAATGCGATGCTAACACGCTTCTAGTACGATGTTACGCAGTACCGTTGGCGACAAGCGGCCGTGTTTACTGCGTTTGCTACGCTGCCACTACGACATTCAAGACCATACTAGGACTACTACGCAGACCTAGATGACTGCACAGCGATGTCGCTACGGTGGTACCTATCATGATACGATTGCATTACGCTTCTAGTACGATTTTGACGATGATGTAAATCTATATATCTTGCAACCGCAGATTTTTGTACTACGATTTTAGCGATGATACTATTGCGACCGCATTTTTTTTTTTTGCGGTCTTTACCATATGGTTTAAGGGCATTTTCAATTTTAACTGTAACAAGATGTGAAAATTCTCAATTGCAAATGATCGTCAAGTATAGTGTCACCCTTTACATGTAGTTTACTGATGATAAAGCGCTATAAGAACAAACTCCTGTCTAATAGGTCGTGATATGATCGGCGTAAGGTCATTGAAGGTCTTCGTAGGATCTTCAGGAACGTAGAGCGATCGTAGTGAGAACGTAGTACGAACGTAGAGGGAGCATTGTATGAACTTGGTAAGTTCCTACGCTCTTACAGCGCTTTTACTACGATCACGAAGATCTCTCTACGATGCTTCCGCGCTGCTTGTACGATTACGGCGCTACTACTACGCTCTTTTTACGACTTAACCCCGATTTTTGTTGGCCACGATCCCGCTACGCTTGTTTTGAACATGTTCAAAATAAGCGTGATGAGAGCGTAGAGCTCTCCGATCATGAAGACCCTACTGCGAACATACTACGCTTATGACGACTGCAAGACGTTTCTCCTGCGATTTTTCACGATCGGCCACGCTTTCAGCCACGCTTTGATCGTAGTAGAAGCGGCGTCTGTGTGTGAACGGGGGGTAAGATTTTTAATATTATTATGAAATCATGATTTATGTAGTTGTAATGATGAAAGTTTCATTGGTCATCAGAGTTAAAATAAAATGGAATTCAGGTATATTTTTTAGTAATTTGATCCTGTACTGATCGCTCTGTGAGAGTGCATCTCTCATCTGCTGCTTCATATGGTAGGCCACTTCTCTTACATATAAGATATACTATGGCCTCTTTAATCAAAACCAGGTTCATGTAATACACACCCATACTGAAATTAAAAAAACGCAAATAAGAAATTTTTAAATGAGGTTGAAAGAAATAAGATCACATTGCTTCAAAATACAAAATTAAATTTATATATTGTTTACTTTTAACCCCCTTCCCCGCAGTCACGCATTTTAACGCATATACCATTTCCTATTTCTAACGCAAAATCACGCATATACCGTTTCCCCGCAATCACGCATTTTCACGCACTTTAAAAAGTTCATTTAATCTTTAATTCATTGCCGATTTCCTTCTATTTTATATTTGCAAAAATCTCATAAAATAAAAAAGTTATTTCTGTATTAAAATATAACGTCAAAATATTATTTACGCTAAACTTTAGAGAAACCTGTACCACGCTAAAAGGTGCTTGCGGGGAAATGGTAAATTTCTATTTCTATGACGTTAACATTAAGTGTTTGTTGCATAACAGTTCAATAAGTTGTAAAGAGTTAAACGTTATTATCTACATATCGTGCTTTTTCACACCTTCAAATAATTCTTCAACACACAGTTGTATACAAAGCGATATGAGTTAATCTTAACTTATATCCCTTTTAAATTATTCCCACAGATGACCTATGCAAATAAGGTGAAAATAACATGTACATAGAGGCTCAAATTTCATGGAAAAGAACAAAAACTTACAACATGTTTTCTATCAGGATTTTTTCCAGGTGTTGATTTTGCAGGTGTTGATATGAACTGTATCTTTTGAAGATGGACCTGAAAGTCATTTTATGACTTTAGTGCAAAAGGCAAATGTACATGGAAATCAATACATAATGTTAAACTAGAAATATGTCCATAGGACATGAATGCCCCGCCAAGGATATATTAGTAAAGCAACATGAAAATTTGTATGTGTATAAAATTTGATCAGTTTGGTTCAGGTAAGGCTTATAGTTACTTGGGAATGAAAATATAGGTCAGATCCAGCATCCGAAGCAAGTCTGGTAGTGTCCATCCCTATATGCATCATCCATGCAAGTTTGGTTCAGGTAGGTCTTATAGTTACTTGGGAATGAATATATAGGTCAGATCCAGCATCCGAAGAAAGTCTGGTAGTGTCCATCCCTAGATGCATCATCCATGCAAGTTTGGTTCAGGTAGGGCTTATAGTTACTTGGGAATAAAAATATAGGTCAGATCCAGCATCCAAAGCAAGTCTGGTAGTGTCCATCCCTAGATGCATCATCCATGCAAGTTTGGTTCAGGTAGGGCTTATAGTTACTAGGGAATGAAATTTTAGGTCAGATCCAGCATCCGAAGCAAGTCTGGTAGTGTTCATCCCTAGATGCATCATCCGTGCAAGTTTGTTTCAACATGTGAAGTTTGATAACACCATCTTGAATGGTATGTTTAAAACTGAGCAAAACACTAAGTTAAGAAAAGAGAGGTCAAGGTCAAAAGAAAGGTCAAGGTCAAAAAATGTTGATGCAGTTGCATAGCTCTCATCAATATCTACCAGCATATGAAGTTTGATGAACATGTCTTGGATAGTTTCTTTGAAACTTAGCTTTGAACAGAGCTAAACACAAAGTGTGACGGAAGGACAGAAGGACGGAAGACGGACATGACAAACACTATACGCCATATTCATGGCGGGGCATAATAAAAAACTTAAGGAGAAACTAGCAAAATTACCCAGGTACTGGCTTGCTGACACACATTTTTTCTGTCAGCACTGTTTGTAGATGCTCCATAACCTTCAACAGATGTAACAATCTGACTCATGAACAAAACACAATAAAACACAAAAGCAGATAGAGCAATTAAAAGTGACAGATTACATCCAAAATCCCACAAAGTAATATAAATGTATACTTACCTCTGAGCTTATAAATTTCTCCCCAAAACAGAACTTTTTTGTAAACTCCTTGTACATCAAATAAGGATTTTTTATGAACTGATGATGACGTGCATGATCAACTTCTTCACTGTAAAATTAAACATTCAAGATGACTGGACATTCGAATTTGAATTTTAAAAAAATGGTATGGCAATGAAACAAAAGCATTATTTTAATTATATACCAGTCTTGTACAGAGCAGTCCATAATCTCCTCCAAATATGCAACAACACTGTTTACCTGCATATTACATGGAAATTAAATGAATACATTTACTTTTTTACAACTGAAACGATAATAAAAAAAAAAAATTAATTGACATTTTAAAAATTTAAGAACAACAAGATAATGTGATAATTTTTGACAACCTTATCTACCTGGTATTTGTTAACACTTAATAAATTATGATAATAATGTAACAAATGATGTTCGGTTCTACTCACATGACTGTTTATGAAATCTGTTTGTATTCCTGAAGGGGAAAGAACTGAAGTATTTACACTGTGTACTAACAATCACTTAAAATTTATAAGAAAATTTTATTTCTAAAAACTTTGATATGAAATATTGATCACTCACTATCCTGGCTTGATACAGCCTGATTTTCAACTTCCTCTTCTCTGTTCTCAATGATGATGTCATCTTCCATTTTCTCAACATTATCATAGCTGTTCTCTGTATCTACATTGTTTTCAAGTTCGTTGACTTTGCTCCCAACGGCCTTGTGTCTTCTGATTCAAATGCAATGGAAATAGTATTCTTTCTATTGATAATATGGATAAATTTAATGCTTAGAAAGTATTAAATTGTTTCATACATTAATACATTAATTAATTACTCTTTTAAAGTATTAAGGTATAGCTAGAAAAACCAATTTTCATGAACATGTTGAAGACTATATTGATACAAATATTACATATATATAGACACATTTAATGTGATTATGGGCCCATAATTAAAACAAAAATACATTTTACACTGTAATTTACTTTAATTACTTACTCTACATTATCCTTTACAGTGTCTTCTGATTTTCCATACCTGAAATATTCAAATTATATATAGTACAAATTTATTGTATGTATTGTATTTATGAAATCATAATCCAGCTATATTTATCATGTTTATAGCTACATATAAATATTAAAAATGTTTGAACAGTTCAACAGCCAAAGATGTTCAAATGTTTAACTGAATGCTAACCAAAACATAGCCAAGTGCAAAACAGATACTTGTACATGTAACAATATTTCACCTAATATGTTTAAATGACCTTAAAATATAGATAAGTGTTGTACCTGTAATATAGACTGCACTACATGTGTATAGACATAAATATACTTTTTGTAAGAGGCAAACTCATGCTTCTAAAATTTAATCATTATCATACTACATGACTAAAGCTGATTCAAAAATGTACTAATTACATATATGACTATCGATGAAATGGGCCTCTATCTAGAGCATTCCATGCAGTTTTGTAAACTACATTGTATATATCTGTCTTATGTCTTGATTTATGTCATATACAGCAATACTGGCCGCAATTCTTATGCGTTTCTGGTCCTTATTATAAGTATTAATGAAAACTCTTATACACATAACTCTTGGACAGTATTTTTCTCCAGTATTCAAAGATGTATGAGTGGAAGGATTTTTTTTAAGTTCATAAAAAAACTTTTTTCATACCCCATTCCTGTGTGACCGGTGTCGCATAATATACGTTCCGGGTAACTTGGCGTTCCGGCCGGAACGCTAAATACTTATGATATTGGTTCCGGGCCATAATAAACGTTCCGGCCCGCGTAAGATTGGTTCCGGCCGTAAAAAACGTTCCGGGCAACCAAGCACCCTATTAAACTCTCTATTTATATTTAATATTGGCTGTTAATTTTAATTTTCTTCTTTCTTTTATACCTTCGTATATGATACAGCAGGATTTAATCGTAAGACATACATACATGTTTACATTTCAAGTCAGAATATGCGGTCTTTTTACCAGAGACATTATATATTTATTGATGTCTCTGATTTAAATATTATATTAATCCATGAAATTCCAGTTGATTATTTTGATTCTTTGTAAACAAAAGAAGGTGTGAAACTTGTTTACAATATATATACCCCCATCGTGCTGTTTTACGATAGCCGTCGGGGAGGGTAGGGGACTAGGGGTCCACTTGGAATAAGTAGTGCACCCTACAACACTCGGTCACGCAGTAACCATTAGACTTGGTTACTGTCCTTGACATAAAACCTTCAAGGATTAAGACATAAGTAGGAATGTCTTTTTCAGTCTTTATTACAGAAGTACATTATATATACACATCTATGACTGGGACGGCTAGCTGCATGTCCTAACTCTAGCTAACACACTCTAACTCTGACTCTCCGACTTAGACTCTCTAACCTAGACTAACTCTTCAACATTTTACATATACATATATAATTGCTTTTGAGTTGATCTAAGTAATTAATATGATTTACTCAAATGCCTTGTCAATGAAAGAGTACAGTGACATGGACAGGTAGAGTGATAATTGTTGTCACACCTGTCGTGCCTCAGGTATAGATAATTAGGCAACTTTATTGACTTAAGAGATTAACTAATTAAACTTCAAAGGGATTAACAATAATGTGATAGCCAAGCCATCTGGTAGATCTCAATACTGTCATGATTTGATTTGATAAACAGATTTTGCAAATGAAGGGAAATAAAATATTATTCAAAATTTACATTTTGTATGACCCCTAACCTTTTGGTTAGTGGCTATACCTGACTTAGGAGTAAAAGGCATATCACTCCTCTTTGCATTAATTTAATTTGTTTCAACTGCAACATAAACAAGTATTCACAAGGGTGGCATTTCTGTGGATTGTACCCACCTCCCCCAATTGATATATATCTTGTAAAAATCTTTTTATCTCTAATTTAGGAAACTAAACACTAGAGATATCCCAGGATTTGAAAAATTAATTAAGGATAAAATGCATTAAATATAGGATAAACTTTGCTCTTTAAGCTACTTTCGAAACCAAGCAAAGCTACTCAAGATATCGAATTCATACAGTACTTTATACTGAAAAATGAAAAGTATAGGTACATGGAATAAAAAAAATTTTTCCAAGACATTTTCATATTATCTGTAGTACCAACCAGACTTTTCAAGTACTTTGTTTTCATGAAGAATGGCCTTTAAATGATTTATTTACAGAAAATAAAATTTTCATTAAAGTAAATACTTAGTTATAAATATCTTAGTTGGATTCCTTCTTAAATCATATTCAATATCTAAAGCACATTTTCCAAATGACTTGCACATTATAAAAAAAAATTCATTTAAGGAGAAAAACATTACAATATACCCAGTTTTATCAACCCCACCGAGAATATATAAGTAATGCAATATGAAAAATTGTGTTAGTGTATGACGTTTGATGAAAATATCTTGAAAAATTTCTTTAAATTGAATTCTTAACAAGAGGCCCATGGGCCACATCGCTCACCTGAGTCACTTAGGTGATGCAGATCTTTACCAGATTCCCCCTCTTGCTATACCTATCATGCCCAACAACCCCCTTCCCTTTTTTATTTTAAAACTTTAGAATCTACACTACTCAAGGATGCTTCCACATAAGTTTCAGCTTTCCTGGCCCAGTGGTTCTTGAGAAGAAGATTTTTAAAGATTTGTTCTATATATTTCTATGTAAAACTTGGATTCCTTATTGTGGACCTGCCCTACACCCGGGGGTCATGATGGGGGTCATGATTTTTACAATTTAATATCTACACTACCCAAGGATGCTTCCACATAAGTTTCAGCTTCCCTGGCCCAGTGGTTTCTAAGAAGAAGATTTTTAAAGATTTGTTCTATATATTTCTATGTAAAACTTGGATTCCCTATTGTGGCCCCGCCCTACCCCCAGGGGTCATGATTTTAACAATTTAATATCTTCACTACCCAAGGATGCTCCCACATAAGTTTCAGCTTTCCTGGCCCAGTGGTTCTTGAGAAGAAGATTTTTAAAGATTTGTTCTATATATTTCTATGTAAAACTTGGATTCCCTATTGTGGCCCCGCCCTACCCCCAGGGGTCATGATTTTAACAATTTAATATCTTCACTACCCAAGGATGCTCCCACATAAGTTTCAGCTTTCCTGGCCCACTGGTTCTTGAGAAGAAGATTTTTAAAGATTTGTTCTATATATTTCTATGTAAAACTTGGATTCCCTATTGTGGCCCCGCCCTACCCCCGGGGGTCACGATTTTAACAATTTAATATCTACACTACCCAAGGATGCTCCCACATAAGTTTCAGCTTTCCTGGCCCAGTGGTTCTTGAGAAGAAGATTTTTTAGTGACCCCACCCTTTTTAGCCTTTTCTTGATTATCTCCCCTTGTAAGGGGACTTGGCCCTTCATTTTAACAATTTAAACCCCCCCTTACCTAAGGATGCTTTGTACCAAGTTTGGTTAAAATTGGCCCATTGGTTCTTGAGAAGAAGTCGAAAATGTGAAAAGTTTACAGACGGACGGACGGACAGCTATACAGTTGAGAGGTACATTGTGCATTTTACGGAAGGTGCGGGGTTATAATTTTGCTTTGTGGGGTTATTAATAGTACAGTGGTGACTTGAGAGGTATCATTAGGAATTCAAACAAATGGTATATTGTGGGGTTAAAGGTCTATATTTGTGGGGTTAAAGGTCTATATTTGTGGGGTTAAAGATCTATATTTGTGGGGTTAAAAATAAATTATTTAATATCAAGTCAACTTTACGGGCAACTAATTATAAGTACTTAAAATTGTTACTGTTTATCTGAAGAACTTAGAACGGATATTGCAATAACTTTTTTTCAACTACTGCCTAGCAGTAACAATGCAAAAAAATGTTTTTATTTGAGGATAACTGTTGCATCAAAGTAAATTAACCCATCATGTTTTCACATAAAGATGATAGACAAGAATATTCCAGAGAGTGTTAAACAAACAACCCCACTATGCTATATAGAAATAACAGACAACACTAACCCCATAAATTATAAGACAAACAACCCCAGTGTGTACTCTTATAAAGATAATAGACAACACTAACCCCATTAAGTGTTTGGACAACAACCCCACTATGTATTCTTATAAAGATAATAGACAACACTAACCCCATAAAGTGTTTGGACAGCAACCCCACTGTGTACTCTCATAAAGATAATAGACAACACTAACCCCATAAAGTGTTTGGACAGCAACCCCACTATGTACTATCATAAAGATAATAGACAACACTAACCCCATAAAGTGTTGGGACAACCACCCCACTATGTACTCGCATAAAGATAATAGACAACACTAACCCCATAAAGTGTTTGGACAGCAACCCACTATGTTCTTATAAAGATAATAGACAACACTAACCCCATAAAGTGTTTGGACAGCAACCCCACTATGTACACTCATAAAGATAATAGACAACACTAACCCCATAAAGTGTTTGGACAACAACCCCACTATGTACTCTCATAAAGATAATAGACAACACTAACCCCATAAAGTGTTTGGACAGCAACCCCACTATGTACTCTCATAAAGATAATAGACAACACTAACCCCATAAAGTGTTTGAACAGCAACCCCACTATGTACTCTCATAAAGATAATAGACAACACTAACCCCATAAAGTGTTTGGACAGCAACCCCACTATGTACTCTCATAAAGATAATACACAACACTAACCCCATAAAGTGTTTGGACAGCAACCCCACTATGTACTTTCATAAAGATAATTGACAACACTAACCCCATAAAGTGTTTGGACAGCAACCCCACTATGTATTTTTATAAAGATAATAGACAACACTAACCCCATAAAGTGTTTGGACAGCAACCCCACTATGTACTTTCATAAAGATAATAGACAACATAAACCCCAAAAAGTGTTTGGACAGCAACCCCACTATGTACTTTCATAAAGATAATAGACAACACTAACCCCATAAAGTGTTTGGTCAGCAATCCCACTATGTACTGTTATTAAGATAAAAGACAACACTAACCCCATAAAGTGTTTGGACAGCAACCCCACTATGTACTCTCATAAAGATAATAGACAACACTAACCCCATAAAGTGTAACAACCCCATTATGTTCTTATATAAATAAAAGATAACATTAACCCCACAAAGTGTTAGACAAGAACCACAATATGTTCTGATAGAAAATATTAGACATCTTAGTAACCTCAGAGTGTTAAACAAACAACCCCGCTGTATTCTCATGTAACAGATACCAGTAACCATATGAATTTAAGTGTTTGAAAACCCCAGTATGTTCTAATATCAAAAAACTCTACCAGGGACTGGTAATAAAAGAACAAGAACCCCCACTATGTTCAATCGCATCTTCTCGAGCCTTTCTGACTAGCTGACAAATGACCTCGAATGTATTAGTTAGACGCCATGGCAACAACCCCCCCCTTTTCATGATCTTCGAAATAAATGCATGAAGACCTTTTATCTGTGGAATATGGAGTTTAATTTTATTCAATGCTATGATATTACATAAAACTTACTATAAAAGGGACTTCTTACTTCCTCTATCCTATATTTGAAAAAAAAACAAAAAAAGCATAACCTTTAACATCAGGTGATGTTAATACATTCGAGGTTGTTTTTCCGAACTCTGACGTAAAGACCCTGAGTGAGATGATGCAATTGCCAGTACGTCATATCCTCTTTTTTTTTACTATTAAAAATACCAAACTATATTCATAATACTTTTTCCTATTTTGATAACATACTTGAAAATTTGTTTTAAACATTTTTCAAACTATTTTTAATTGGATAATCTCTTTATCTTAACTGCTTATTTCTAATGAGAATTTTTCCTTTGAATCTGCTGGTGCATGAATTTGAAGTGTACATTATGCATCAAAAGCATACATAATTTCATTGTAAATTAATAATAATAAATAAAAGAGATGATCCTGATTTTTTAAAAAAAATTTAATCAAACTTTTCATTTACTCGACAAGATGAACACAGATAAGAAACATGTCAATAAATGTAGAACACAGAAAAAAACCCTCAAAATTTGAGACAATCTTCATAAATGTAAAAAAAAAAAAAACAAGTATCTAGTGAGTTGTCAAATAACTCTAAAACTTGCATGGTGTTGCTACTTATTTTAAACAAAATATATTAATTTAAATGAAGTTTTAAGAAAAAATGTGTAGTCTAATATCTCATCATTTTGCATTTTAAAATTGATATTTAAACAAAAATAACGATGTACATCCTTTTGGAAAATATACTCAAACTTACAGCTGCACCCCCACTCCTATCCCCTAAAATAAAATGAAAAAAAAAAACAACAACATGCAATTGATTTACAATTTTCAAAAAAATAAAAATCAAACAACATAAATGTACATTTCAGTTTAATAATTATTTCTCACATTTAAAATGAGATCGCTAATTAAAAAAGACGAAAACTATGACTGTTACTTAATGTATAGAAATTCACCATGACGAATGCAATGTTCATAAAAGATCCTTTTGTCTTAAAGCTGAACACTACTCATAAACATAAGTAATCAGAGATTACATAGCTCAATTCAAAAAATGATTACTTCAAGTAAGAAACGGTCTCACATTTAACTAATAATCAAGAAGTTAATTTAAGGTTTGCAGTAACTTGAGAATAGACATCCAAATACTTGAAACTAGTTGCCCATCAAGAAAATCACTCTCTACCATCGGCTCATACATTCACCTCTGTCGTTGGTTCGCGTATACACAGTTTTAAACACGAGAAATAGTGCGTTTGTTTTAATTCATTACAATTCAATTTCTATGTTTATGTCTGAATTTTTAGATAGATATTTACTAAATCAATCCAGAACTATTGATTTGAATTGAAACAATTCTTCAAATATCAAGTTTTATACGTTATGTCAAAAATCTTGACGTGAGCCCATTGCAGAGGTGTCTGAGAGAGGAACGAACGACAACTCTGCATGGGAGATTGCAAGAAAATGTCATTCAATCCACGACCCCTGAAAATGTTATCTTTTTAAGATCAACTATCAAAAATCGATTCATCTTCTTTTTCTGAAAAGTAAGTCAGGTCCTAAATGTCACCGTCTGGAGAAGACAATGGCAAGAATGAATCGGGATTGTGCTTGTTCTTCTGAAAAGTCTTTCATTCATACTTCATGTATACCTGTCAAAAAAAAATACAGTAAAATATATTTATAAATGATAATGTTCAATTTTTTTTTAACAGGTTATGTTTTAATTTATTGTAAAATAATATTGTTGTCTTGATTTTATGGGCACTTATAACATGTACTAACCATCAATCTGGATGTCTTTGATAGTTGCTTTCCTTAAATTTGTGAACTATATTCAGATCACAAATTGTGTGTTCAAGTCATAGGTTTGTTCTTTCAACTTTATGAATGTCCGACGCATGATGGTGTTGCTGCAAAAATAGAGCGGCCTAGATCATCAAAGTTCCACTGATGTTCACTTTCAGTATCTGAACTCTACAAAGGAATACAGAAGCAAATGTTTATTTATATCACATACAAAAATTCCGAGTTACTAATTAAAATTCATCGAAATTTATTTAAAGCATAGTTGTCATGTACTGTGAACTACTTTCTTATATTGGTTAAAGGTGAAAAAGTACAGTCAAACTTGTTTTAAGCTTTGGGAAGTCCAGAAACTAGCCACTTAAGACAGGTGGCCTCTTATTCCAGTTTGCCCAAGAAGTAGCCAGTCAGTCAATAAATAAACAGCAATAACCACTACAGTTGATTTATCTAAACATGTCAATTTCACAAAACCTTTGTATGTGTGTATATATATATTAATCCATGCCTATTTAAAAAATATGAAATTAAAGAATTCCAAATTAAATTTTTAAGGTTTTGTTCATAAGTGTTCAGAGTTCCAGAAACGCACCGGTCCACCGGGGATCCCCGGTGAACTTTGAATGGGACCGGTAAAATCTTAATTTTATTGGTCAAAATGTCCGATGGTTTTGTTTTTTTTACAGACTGTATAACCTTTACATATAATCTTAACAAAATCATTTAATTCAATTGTCCTGACAATAAACAAATGCAAAACTAAAGGAATGAAAAAAAAAAACGTCAGGGCATCGCCAGATCTTGTTTAAATAAAATGTAGACGTTGATTGTCTACTATAAAAAGCTACATATTAAAATAATAATTTCCATAAGTCTGGGAGGAAAAACAGTTTTAAAAACCCTGTCAACAAATATTTTCCATGATAAATATATGCACTCTGTAGTTCTGACAGTAAAAAAAAATGTGACAATCTACTTTCGTTTTGAAGGACGAATTTGCAGGGTTGCAAGAGTGCCTGCTATTTCTGCTTGATTACAGACAATTTGTTACCATTTATTATTTTCTCTATAATTTAATCTATTAGCATGATAATATTACACCAACTTCTGGATTTTTTCTAATGTATTTGATAGCATTTAAAATACAAGCGCGTTTTTCCCCTTTTCTAAAAATAGCGGATTGACTTGAATGTAGTAAAACGACAACAAATTCACTTAAAATCATCATTTTCATGATAAATTTGCATATCTTTATATCATTAGTACATATTTTTAACTGTATGGAGGTTGTATAATAAATTTTAACTAGTCAGAAATATCGGACGTTTTACCAGGCTTTTTAAAACGAGTTTGATATTTTACGTAATATTTTTCCTGGCACATAAAATACAAAAATCCAAAAGAAAAAAGCCTGGAAAACAACATATTTTCCAAACAATCAACCAAGAGTTGTCATGTTGCAGATTTTATTTTTAAAAACATTTTAAAAATCTGTCAGAAAGGACATAATAAATTTAGACATGAATTAAGCGTTGGTCATCACACGCCTTCGGCAACGTCAAATCCTGCATACAAAGGCCATATACAAAATATTTCAATAATTTTTTTTTTTTAATCTGCCATCTTTTTATTTACACATATCATTTATTATATCGTTACAATTTCCAATCCTATAATATGTTAAATTTACATACAAAAAATTAATGTCCGGTAAATTTTACAACTGTCCGGTGAATTTTGAATATTTACAAGACAATTGTCCGACATATTTTTGACTAGTTTCGGGAACTCTTAGTGTTCTTTTGTAACATTCAAATCATTCAAGAAGAAATACATGTGCCTTACTACTATCTATTTTTTTAATAAGAAAAAATATAAAAGCTTTAATTAAAAGACAGTTTAATGGTGAATTAAATAAAGTATAAAAATTTATTTCAGTAAGTGTCAATAAAATTCATTTAAAAACTTCACTATAATATGTTCAGGTAATGATCAGCAGTGTAACCCCCCCCCCCCCCCCCCCTTTCAATTAATCCTCGATCAACTACTTTGCTGAAGTTTTTAAAGTCTGGTAAATTTTTAATATTATTTTTATAAAGCTGTCAGAATTTCTATCTAACATACAGACACACACAAAAAATTATTCAATTGACCAAAGATTTGTATTAACGCAGTTTAAAATCATTCTACTACAACACAGGTGTCAAGTGCACCAGAGCGTAACTAATCCCTATCGATCGTCTCCTGATGGTGAAATTCACGAGATAATCATGCTATACAAATAATTTGTTTTGACAAGAGTTGCAATTAGAGCTTCTACACGGAATCAAAATCTAACAGGTGTGAAAATACTGATAGACCTGTATTAGCTAAGTTACATACTCTCACTGTAAATATTCAAAGTAATGATGAATTAATATTGTAAATTACAAAATGAAGCTTTAAGCTTGAATTTCTTTAAGTTTAGCTATAGAAAAACTATTAATTGTGATTTAATTCTTTTAAATTTTCAATGGTCGATCTTGAAAAATAAGTACAAATTGATCTTACAGGACAATTATATTTTTTCCATTAACACAAAGACAGTTATATATACGTATCTAAAGGTAATTTGTTTAATTTCTTTAATAGGTGAATTTTTTTATCCGGCACATAATTACACAAGCGACTGTGTAAGCAATGTAACATATTGGGTATTTTAACAACTGATTAAAATGTCCTACACTCATTTATAAACATTGATTGTCATTTATCAAATTGATATACCACTAAATTTTACAACCTAATTATACAACCCCATGTTGATTCCTACTTGCTGCGAAAATTTATTGCAGTGACATTAATTCCATTTTTCCATTCTGATTTTTTCTCTATAGATTAAGGTACGATGACAAGTACATGTAAACAAATGTGTGAAGAGTAGATAAACAATTGGTACGTATCTAGAATGACTGAGAGAGAGAGAGAGAGAGAGAGAGAGAGCAATTTTACTACGAAACAGGATAAAATTAAAGCCAAAAATATTCAATTTGAAAAAAATTTAAACACGGATGATTTAAAAATTAATCGGAAGGGGCGGAAGAGGCGTGAAAAATCCAGAGATTTTGTCTCCCATCGGAAGAATCACATGTATTTATGTTATGAGATATCTGCATGTAATTACCATAGATATAGAGAAAATTCGAATTAAGAAAAAAACACGATCGTTTTTTGAAGTAAATAAGCCAAGTAGTACTCCAACACGGATTAAATTATGGAGATTTATTGACAGTTGGAGCATGTTATATGGAAAATTTAAATGGTTTGGATTTTTGTTGCAAAAAACGAGTGAAAATACGTACCAGGTGTGCTTTGCATGTATTGCACGTGTATAAATAATATTATCTTTTTTTACTGGCCAACGGGGCGACCCTCTTGCAGAAAACCACTAGCCCGACCCCCGGGTATCGGTCGATTTTCATTGCAGACCTCTGATTAAAAAAAGAACTATCAGTGCATTCATTATAATTTTTTTCACAAAAGCCCGTTTTCAATCGGTATGTGTTTATGTGGACTACAAGTGTCCTTTCCTTGACTTTAAATAAATTCTACAACTGCATAATGTACATATGAATCATATCAAACAACTTACAAAGCTTTTTTTCAATGTGGTGCAACAAAATAGTAAGACTTACTGCATTTGCTTTTTGTGTTTCCGAATTTCCTCACTGCTAATACAAAATGTCCAAACACAGCTACTTCCGTATTCTGCGCATGCGCAGTTAGTTTTAAATATATGCGCATGCTCAGGTATTCGGAACTCCTCGATTCAATTACCGAACTCCTCTAAACAGCAGATTTCTGAATGTCTGAGCGTTTTGGGCTAAGGACATGTCCAAAATTTGGACAAAGTCTTTGTGAGGTTAAATCTAATTTTAGGTTTTTCGACCTCGTAGAGTAATTTTGAACGTAATTAGACCTCTTCATTATGGGGTTAACCCCACAGTACCCAAAAAACCCCACACTGCTGGAAAATACGTTAATTTTACCCCACAATGTACCTCTCGTAAGAACAGACAGACGGACGGACAGACAGCTGGACAGACGGACGGACGACGGACAAAATGTGATCAGAAAAGCTCACTTCAGCCTTCGGCTCAGGTGAGCTAAAAACTGGATATAGATGATAAATTCTCACCAAATTATGTATACTGTAACCAACTATTATTCGCGTCATTTTTTATTTGCGATTCATTAGTTTAGAATCAATCAGTTACAATTAATTTTCGTGACTGAGAAAACATTCTCTACAAATACTTATCAAAATTATTGGTTCACAGTGATTAATATTCGCGAATAAAAGTACTAGTTCATGGAACACACAAATATTTCTCACACACAAATAATAGTTGGTTTACAGTAAGTGCATGCTTAAATAAAAATATCTTAAGGCTAAATAAAATTGAAGTCTTGGTTCTCAGGCCCGCGCGCATCCGTTTTGAGGTAGCCGCATTGCCGATTTTATTGTATTTTTAAAAAAATAAAAAGTAGGTATTGCGGAGACCAATCCGGGAAAAAAAATTCCGCCCTCATTTGTTTCGTAGTTTAGTATTCAAATATCACTTCCGGTAGCCATTTACAATGAGATTTTGGCTACTTCGTTTGAAAATGCATTTGAGGACATTACCTACGATGTTTACACGCTGTTAAGCAATGGGTAAGGTAGAGAATTTGACCAGAAATGGAAAGTTTATCTGTGATTAAAAAATTATCTTTATGTTAAAGAAAATTCGGAAATTAAAATTTAAAAAAAAAAACCTCCCTCATCTACTTTATTGCCAATAAAATGAAAAATAAAATGCCGCCCTCCCGCATCTGTTTTGGAGAAAATTGGCCTGAGAACCAAGGAATTAAATTTAGATAGCCTAAAACACCCAATTTTATGTTAACGCCCCCAAAATCTACCTGATTCAAGATCAATAATTTACCGCCTGTCAATCATTAAAAACACAATAGCTTCTGATTTGATTGACAGGCCAGCTTCCCGTGCTACCTGATAGTCTGAGTTTGTGTCCTCTGAAAACGATTGCCTGGTTACGCGTCAAACACTTTCATGTAGCCGCCTTGTATACACGGTGGTTAAAAAAAGAATCTTGGTAAAATTTTATTTCAAAAATAATTGAGAGTAGATAAATAAAACATGACTTCATAAAATAAAATTTGCTTTTTTAATCTCAACGGCTATATTGTATTTTAGGCGATATAGAATTTAGACCTGTCCGTGCACAGAAAGTTGAGAAAGGTTATTTGTCGATTAAAATTGGAATATATGATAAATAGGAAAAGATATTTAGCACAAACGGCACGGATAAAAAATTCCTTTATCCGATGTTTTACCTACTTATATATGAATACAATCTATACAATGTCCTGTTGTAAAATTCTGAAATGTCAGAAACAGTTTCGAGTTTCGAGATTGTAACTTTTAGTTCGAATTTCCTAACATCTGTCAATACCCAATATTCGAAATTTAAAATGAATATATACAGCCAAAAAAAAAAAATCTTGCAAACAATAATAAATTTTAAACACACGAACACCCGGAAATGGTGAATATTTTTGACACTATTGTTGGTCAGAATTATATTCCTATCGCGGTAAGGTACATTGTATATGTTCACACGACGGATAGGCCTACCTATGAATGGAATATTTCATTATTTTTTTTAATTTGATATTTACATAAGTTTAATTAAAAAAAGATATGTTTACTTTGTAATTTTACTCTATGTTCTTTTCTTTAATTTGTCATTTTTTCAAATATAAAAACGACATTTCTTTATAATTATTTTCTACATTAGATATCGCTGAAAGTATTTATAAATAAATTTTATATTGAAATATTTCAATTAATTCAAGTAGTCTCACTCAAATTTAGACACGAAACACGGAATGTTGACCCTGATCACCAGACACAGACTTCCTGTGTAATGCTACGTGTATACAGATTTTTGACTTCCTGGGTATTGGGGGTCTCCAGGTAAATAACACCAATGTTACTTTGACCACTCCCCCTCCTCCGGTAACCGTACGGTAAAAAAATTGGGTCTTTAAAAGTAAGCAAAATACAAATTAAAGCAATAAGGGAAGTCACGGGAGTGCATGGTCAAAAGTAACATCATGCAAAATCATTGGAAAATACATTCTGAACAACTAATTCTAAATTTTCAAAACTGAATTAAATGCCATGCAAAATGTAGCTTAATTTGGCTACCTTCCCCTTAAATCACTATATAAAAAAGAACTTCTTTTCTTTTTCTGAAATAAAATTTATCAGGTGGTGAATGATGCAAAATATGCAAAATCATAACTTTTACACAGACACAAACATTTACCTCAACACTTCAAGCTATATTATGCACTGGGTAAAGTAATTTACCTTCGGAGGATCTTTTCTCAGATTAGGCTCCAGATTCACAGAACGTTGATCAAGCGAGGAACACATTCCACAAATAAAATTAGACACTCCTATACACCCATAGTGAAAGAACTTGTCACATTTCTTACATCCTATCTGCAAGAGATTTTTTGATCATTAAAGAATTTAAAATAAGTCTAGATTAATATTACCAAGTGAAACATTTAGGAATTACATTTCAGAACAAAAATCATACCCAATCCTCATCTTGTCTTGCTTCTCTATGAAGACTGCACGCTCGGCAGTGCTCAAACAAGGGCTCTGCAAATCAAATTATTGTCTTTAAACCTTCTTTAAATATTTTTCAAAACCCTTCTTTAGATATTTTAGTGTGTGAACCCAGAAGGGAGGACAATGGGGTCCAAACCATGGCTATTTAGGGGGAGGGGGGCAAAAAAATTATTCATAAAAAATCTTTAACAGCTAAATTTTAAAGATTTAATACAAAAATGACTTTGCTGCTAGCTTCCCCATTTTTATTAGAAAAATGGATTCTGGTAAGTATAGCTATACACATATATTTACATTTGCTGATGTCTTTCCTTATATGACTATAGAAATCGAATTGACATTCAATTTTCAATGACATGCAGTCGGTCACATGATCAGACTTAAAGCAAATAGTGCGAGACATTTGGAAAATCTAGATTGTGACGTCACATGACGTCATTATGTTGAATTTCAAAAACAAAGTCTAAATATTGCATTTTTCTTTGTAATGTGGATAGAAATAAAAATATAAATATAAGAAATAAAATACCCAGTATCATATTTTAGAGTGTCATTGAGATATGACATGAAGTTGGTACGTGATCACATGACCAACTTCATGTCATATCCCAATGACACTCTAAAAATGATATTTTATTTCTTAAGTATATGCATGAACAAGGAAGCAAACCCCTTATGAAGAACAAGATGTATTTGTGAAACACTGATGGCCCCCATTGCAGCATATGGCAAGGGTTGAATTCTGTCAAATGCATGTCAAACTACAAATGTCGAGGTCAAAAGTATTTGCACTCAAAAGGTGGTCTTGTTACAAGGAATACTCGAAGTTTTTTTTACTACTTGGTCAAACTCTTAGGTCAAGGTCAAAAATATTTCTACCAGTTGAAAGGTCTTATCACAATGAATATCAATGTGACGGATGAAAGGCCTATAGCTTCAACTTGTTAAAACTTTTGGCCAAGGTTAAAGTGTGGTATTTTTGGTAAAAGTAGGTCTAAAACCAAGTTCAAGTTGACAACAGACAGACAGAGAGACAAACAGACAAACTGGACAAAACAATATACTTTCGGAATCTTTTGATCCGTGGGCATAAAAAAGTTTTTTTCAAAATATTCCTCCCTCCCCTTCAGGTTATAAAATATTTCTGGATTTACATAGGAGGTTCTATCATACAGTTACCTGTGGCTTGCAAAAGCTGGTTCCCAATTCCTTGTCTAATTTGATACAGATTACCTGGACGACAACTAAATGTTAGAGGCAAATCAGATATGACTAGCTCGGCAAACTAAAATGCAAAATTTAACAGCAAATTTATTATAATAGGGTAATAATTAAGTCATTTCCAAAAATCAAATATTGATTGCAGGGAGTAAAACATATCAGGTTTTTTTTTCATTCAGTAAATACTTCACCATGCAGATTAAGATAGGCATTGAGAGTTTGGATCTAGTCAATATTTCTCATCTTTACAACATACACTCCACAGGAATTAGAATCATACTGCTTTGTATGTTTTGTTGTTTCCACTTTCCAGCCATCCTCTGAAATTTCATCAATACCTCTTCTCACTCTACCAAGTAGGAACTCTCTAAACCAAAATATAAAAACCAATAACCATACAATGCAGTGTTAAATAGAATGTAACACTTATTAAAACTACAGCAGGACACTAAATTTTCATAACATTTTGTTTTTGCGATACAATTAAACATTTACTTTTCTTGGGAGGCAAAATTTTCACAAATTTCAGTTCTGATTTATATAATCTCTACAATTACTAATACATATGCAAGAATGACATTTTCAATATTGAGCACATTGTCTAGTTATGCTAGACAATGTGCTCTCAATAAAAACAAAAATAACAGTGTTGCAATCTTAATATTATATTTACCTCCATTTCTCTCCAATATCTTTCATAGTTCTCTTTAATTCACCAAGTGGATTAATGTAAACCAGTTTCTTCGTACTTGGGTACACCACCTGAATGTGGAAGGAAAGACATATAAATGCAGAGGTATCTAACTGTATTAAATTTGGATTTTATGAGAATTTCTAATTTAAATTGTAGGTGGGGAGGTTTGGTCACTGTCCTCAGACAATAGCATCAATATGAATGATCTTGCAAAAGCACAGCATATCTTGAAAGTAATTTAAAATCAAATCCTTTACCTTACACATGTATATGAAATATACAAAGAACTAAATGTCTAATTTTAATAGAGTTACTCATATATCAAGTTTAAATTGAGATTTAATAGTTTTAAAAAACTAGTATACAAACTATAAGTGTCCAGTGACTGCAGCAAGAATCATATCGTAACTGGAGAATTTTGTCTGCAAGTCCAAAATGAAAAATATTAATTGATTATCATTTCAAAGTAAAAGCTTAAATATTAAGGTCAATTAACTATAAAGTTTCTTAATAATACTCAATGTTTTCATTAAGAGAGAGAGAGAGAGAGAGAGAGAGAGAGAGAGATAGTAAGAATGTGTGAAAGTTACCTACTGTAGAAGCACAAATTTTCATGGGCATAAAATTTCGTTGTGTTGTCATGAAAAATAATTTCGTGTGCATTTAATTTCGTTATTGTAGAACTAACCCCATTCAATATATAGTCATATAAAATTTCGTGTGGGATTTAATTTCGTTGAATTTTGTCAACAACGAAATAAACGAAATTTAATCCCCCACTATTAATTGTGCTTTTACAGTATGTCATGAACCCATGAAAATTTTCTGATATATTCCTTGAAATATGTGTGTTGCAACTGATGAATCAATGGCCAGAAGCTTCTTATTCTGTGATATTATTCCAAATAGGCAAAATTTAAAATATGAAAACCATAAATTATGAATACAGTGTATATCAAACAAATTCCAGATACTACTATATAAAAAAGGGATTTATTAACTATAAAATATATTAACATAAATCAGAGCTATAAATTCTACGATTTACCTTCTTTGTCTGTGTTAGAAGATACAAGTATGCATCTATTACCTAAAAATACATTTTGTGCATTATACAATTGTTTTAGTAAAATTTTATTTAATCAGAAAAAGACAGTAAACTCAAATATGAAAAAAATATACCTCATCAGATAGAGAAGTCTTTAAATACCCAATGGAGGTGTCTGTGACTTTAAAACTACCAATTCTTGCAACTAAATAATCTTGAGGGTTTGATCCTCCACAGTGTGTCTACATCAATGACTGGACATTCTGTGTTTTGATACCTGCCATGCTTTGTTCGGTAACAACGGTGTGGTTCTCATGGTTCCTATGTTGATTGCTGTGCATGTCATATGTCCCATCAATAATTATGACATCATCCTCTTCTGCAAACTGGACACAATGTTTTTTATTTAATTTCCTGTATTTCTTTCTTACTGGTAGATTCCCTGATTTTCTTTTTAAGGATGGTCTTATACGTTTGTCTGTAGCGTTGAGTGGTAAGCCTGAGTCCTTTTTAATTTTTGATGCTGTAAGTAATTTTAGTTCTCTTATTTTGGTAGATATTTCCTGGAGGTCTAGACAATCATTTATCAAGTACAAGTCAGACTGTATATCTTTCAGTCCACCTAAGGCAGTCTGTAGAAGAACATGAAGTGGTGTTTTGGGTATATCTGGCTGTTTTTGGCATGTCTTTTCCGGATTTTTTTCCTGTGATGTGTCTTGATTTAGTGAACTATTTGTGTTGGTTATATCATGTTGCAGAGCTGGTATATCATGTTGCAGAGCTGGTATATCATCTTGCAGAGCTGGTATATCATCTTGCAGAGCTGGTATATCTTCTTGCAGAGATGTATTTGGACTGTCAGGAATGCTATCTATGCACTGCTGCATGATGCTTTGGTCCAAAGTAAAATGTGGACAGGTCTTGTATCCATCAGGAAGGTTATCCTAGCTGCATTCTGGTAATGACATCATCACTGCAAGCATGTGCTTACATGGCAAATGATGTCTCGAGTAGTCAAGACAGGTACATGTAGGTTCAGTGTCTGAAAACATCACCCGATATATGTTGTTGGAGTCAACACTATGCACAGCATAAGCCCTGTCTTCAACCTCCTGTATATTTTCTATGGGTATGTTTTGAATTTCAGGAGGAATTCTTTTGATGCAGTGTTCAACAAGCCCCTTGGTTTGTTGTGTAAAAATTTTGGCACACTTGATGAGTACTTCTTGCAAAACTCAAAACTCTGGATATTGTAATTGAGATAACTGCAAAATAAAATAAAACTGTATCATTGCCATACCTTATTTAAAATACATGTACAATGTATACTCTTTTCAACATTTCATCTAACCAGAGAAGTACGGTATAGCGGGTTATTTTAGCGGGATGCTAATTTTGACTTATTTTGGCATTTTGAGGGTAGCTCGCTAAAATTTTAATTGCTAGAATAGTAAGTTATCTTCTAAGTGTTCATCTGCAAAGAGCTGAAACTCTGAGTTCACTAAAATAAATTACGCCAAAATTAATAGCATACCTTTGAGCAGGTATAAAACACCAACTTTTACACCAGCCAAGAAAAACCACTATACGGTATGTACCTGGTATATTAAATTCACCTTGCATGTACTGCATGCATGCACTATAGTCCAAACCCATATAATCTTTCAAAGTTTGCAACTACATTGTATGTCACATTAAATCCCCATTCAAAATGAAAAAGAGAAATATAAGAATAAAATTCCTCCTATAACTGTCTGGTAAGAAATTGGAGACCAATGTCGCAATCATGGTACAAAGACTACCTTCACTGTAGTGAGACAGGTAGCCTCTTTTGAACTCCTGATGTTTTCTCTCTAAGCCATTTGTTGTTGTCATTCTTATGTTGTAAGTCTTTTCTCTGAAGGTTTTAACCCATCTCTGAAAAGAAAAATTTATATTAACCCCCTTCCCCGCAGTCACGCATTTTAACGCATATACCATTTCCAATTTCTAACGCAAAATCACGCATATACCGTTTCCCCGCAATCACGCATTTTCACGCACTTTAAAAAGTACATTTAATCTTTAATTCATTGCCGATTTCCTTCTATTTTATATTTGCAAAAATTTCATAAAATAAGAAAAGTTATTTTTGGATTAAGATATAACGTCAGAATATTATTTACGCTAAACTTTAGAGAAAAGTGTACCACGCTAAATGGTGCTTGCGGGGAAATGGTAAATTTCTACTTCTATGACGTGGACATTATGCGTCTGTTGCATAACAGTTCAATAAGTTGTAAAGAGTTAAGAAAAAATAATGAAAACTATAGAATCATTGCATTTTTTGATGTTGTTAATGAGTACCTTTTTAATCGTCCTAAACATTTCACTAATTTTAGGTACACTGTTGATCTAGTGATTACATTGTAATGGATCATATTGTTTCGATTAGTACTCGATCGGAAGATGAAGACAGTAACCAGGTTACTAAATATTGTCCAACTTGACAACATTATTTTTTGTGAATAAAAAATCTTGCTACAGTAAATCTTGGTTATAACAAAGTCACTTAAGGAAATACTTCCCTATACCAGAACACAAATATACAGTACAGTCTGTTAAAAAAGCAATTCATTAATTAAACATAATACCGTATAAGTAGAAATTTTAGCGAGGATTTAATTTTGGCATTATTAGCAAGGGTGCCGAGATCGCTAAAATTGAATCTCGCTAAAAATTAATTGCGTTTTATTTGTAATAGCTT
Source organism: Saccostrea cuccullata (assembly GCF_032062105.1). Classification (NCBI taxonomy): domain Eukaryota; kingdom Metazoa; phylum Mollusca; class Bivalvia; order Ostreida; family Ostreidae; genus Saccostrea; species Saccostrea cuccullata. The sequence continues at coordinate 47,383 of NW_026941481.1, forward strand.
CTTTAGTATGCATTTTAAAAACGCTAAAATAAAATCTCGGTAAAAATAGATTACCAGTTTTTAAGGACAAATCGCTAAATTTGCGTCTCGCTAAAATTTCCACTTATACGGTATCAGAGGATTTCAGTGATTAAAATATTTGGTTTACAATGTGATAAAATATACTTGTAGAATATCACCATAATATACTGGGGTACATATTTTTTTTTACCTTCAAATACTTCCTCAACTGCTTGGATTTCCCTTTCATCATAGTCAGTCATGAAATAGCTAGGATTCCATTCCTTAATTTTTCTTAAGCCCTCCTGAATAGACTTTTTTGTTTCCGTAGCAACAACAAAAGAACCACAAATGGAATGCCCAACATTAGTCTGCACACAAATGAAAAAAAGAGGAAGGGCATACTTTGAGGTCTTATATGTGGCATCCATGATGCAAATGTCTCTCCCATACAAGTTTAAGAGACGTTTTTGCCAGGTGGTCTGGTGAACAAACAGAAAGTCCTCTGATGGAATGTCTCCATGGGAAGTGGTATCATATCTGTGTATGAAAAATATATCGGTAACACATACAAAGGAAACTTCTAGATCATTTTATCAGAAGCAATTAGGTTTGAAACTTTTGATAAACTTACAATGTCCTAAGGAAGAAGTTGTCCTCTGGATTACTCTCTTGCCAGGTCTCCACCAGAGACTCGAGGTTCAGCTGGTCATCTTTGGAAAACCTAGAAGCAATCATTCATTATTGCACTTCAGAATCTGGGATTCAGTTGCTTATATACTAATGGAAATTTTTAATGAACTAAACCTCATAATTAAAGAAATATTAATTCTTGCTTAAGTCGCCCTTTGATGAAAGGTAAATAATCCTACTTACGTACTCTTATCTTAAGTTTACATACGAAATACAAATTAGGAACATTTATAATTCAATACCTCAAGCTGTTAATGGCAATATCCATGTGGTTTTTAATGTCCTTGTCCAATAGAAAAAAATCTTCTGTTAGTTTTGGAAATATCCTCATCTGGACATAAGTCATTTTTCACAGAGATTAGTAGGTGTCTCTTCATTTCAGAAACATTTCTCACCCCATCAGCTACAAGTTCTTTTATGCGTGTAACTAATCTCGGATCAATGCGCTGAGTAAATCCTGCAAACTACAAGGGAAAAAATTTATACTGTTTTTAATAATTTAAAAAGAAATTTTATTCTGAAAATGAAATATTGTACTATAGAATACAAAGTATCTAGAATTCTGGTTACTGATCATCAACACTTACCTCTCCAGTAAGGTGGTTCTTGTGGTCTTTGACACTTGGATATGACACCAAATAAACAAGGGATTTTTGAATTGTGTCTCTGTTTGCAAAAGCTTGTTTGAGATTTCTAGATATCTTCCTTTTCATCAATTTGTTGTTATATGAATCTACCTAAAAAAGATAAATAAATATGATATGTATTTAAAGACCCCAAGCAGTACTATCCAAATTATATATATATGGAAAAATGAAAAATTTACCTTTAAATCAGGGAATTTCATGATGGCTCTTATTCTTATTGTTGCTGGACAAGCTTGCTTTTAAGACATTTGGATTTTCTTAGGTGCTTTTCCTTTATTAGAGTAATGATGGTCTCCAGGTTTCTATCAATGACAATAAATCACTTACAATAAGTTTGTAATCTAGTTTTAATATTGAGCAGTACCAAATAATTGGTGGAAATATTGTATATATTCTTTTTTAAATTATTTATTAACTTACCTTATAATTGTGCAAGATTAGTACTAAGTAAAAATACTGTCCATAAATTTCTTTTAAACATCCAAACACTTAATTTTTTTCATAATTAAGCCAGTTGTCTATATGTTAATTTTTATTTTTCAAGTAATTTTTTTTTATGAAAGATTACATACAACAATTACATGTATCAGACATACATACTGTAATTAGAGGGTTATTTTGCCCCATGTATTTTTTGCCCTTTTACATTTGTAAACAATTTTGCTCCATTTAAAATTCGCCCTGTCCTAATTTTTATAGCAATCATTATGAAATTCCTAATTGAATTCACCCCTTTTTAAATTTGCCCAAATGAGGGTAAGGCAAAACGGGCAAAAATAAAACAGGATGAAAATTTCCCTGTATACAGTAACTAGTAAAAAACTCTCAATCATCAGTTATCTATATTTACAATACTGGGTACATATATTTCAGTTATATTTCTACAGTTCTCTTCAATATTTGTTGATTAAAAAAATATTATCATTTATCATTTACTGTAAACCAACTTTTATTCAGGACGACATTATTTCGCGATTCACTGGGGTAAACTAGTTGGCGACTATTATTTTTCGCGTCCAGGCCTATTTAGGTTCTCTTGTTAATAGACACATAGACTTTAAGAACCTGTTCGTTGCAAGAAATATTCGCAATGACGAGGCTCTCGCGAACTTCGCAAAAATTTCTCGAACGCAAATAAAAGTTGGTTTACAGTAAATAAATAATGCGTACAAATTATTACTTTTTATTAAAATTTTAATGGTTTATTACTCTACAATCCTCCAATAAATGAAATTCCCTTAAATAAATTATTTTTTCTCTTGCCACAAACATTTCACTTCAACAAAATATATTTCAATCTGATTTTATATAAAACAAAATCTGTTCGTACTTCAAAAGCAAGACAACTTACACGTCTTTGTTTCTTTTTTTCCTTTGCTCTCCTCTGTCTATCTGGTCCATGCATGGTGACATTCTTTTACCATCCATCGTATGTTGATGTAAGGAGTGCCATCAAATTCAACAGAAGGACTAACTGTTTCTTGACAATCTTGCCAAAGAATTTTGTGACCGTTTAAAGATGTAACATCTGTATAAAAAAATGCAAATGCAATTTTAAAACACAGACTTTTTATTCTAAACATCTGAAAGGGTTCTGGTCACTTACCAGTCCTGTAGTACTCAGTAGACCGCATCAATAGCCTAGGGTTCTGGTCACTTACCTGTGCTGTAGTACTCAGTAGACCGCATCAATAGCCTAGGGTTCTGGTCACTTACCTGTCCTGTAGTACTCGGTAGACCTTATCAATAGCTTAGGGTACTGATCTCTTACCTGTCTTGTAGTATTCAGTAGACCGTATCAATAGCTTAGGCTATTGGACTCTTACCTGTCTTGTAGTACTCGGGAGACCGTATCAATAGCCTAGGGTACTGGACTCTTACCTGTCCTGTAGTACTCGGTAGACCTTATCAATAGCCTAGGGTATTAGACTCTTTCCTGTCTTGTAGTACTATGTAGACCGTATCAATAGCCTAGGGTACTGATCTCTTACCTGTCCTGTAGTACTCAGTAGACCGTATCAATAGCCTAGGGTATTGGACTCTTATCTGTAATGTAGTACTCAGTAGACTGTATCAATAGCCTAGGGTTCTGGTCACTTACCAGTCCTGTAGTACTCAGTAGACCGCATCAATAGCCTAGGGTTCTGGTCACTTACCTGTAATGTAGTACTCGGTAGACCGTATCAATAGCCTAGGGTACTGATCTCTTACCTGTAATGTAGTACTCGGTAGACCGTATCAATACCCTAGGGTATTGGACTCTTACTTGTAATGTAGTACTCAGTAGACCGTATCAATAGCCTAAGGTACTGGTTACTCACCTGTCCTGTAGTACTCGGTAGACTGTATCAATAGCCTAGGGTACTGGACTCATACCTGTACTGTAGTACTCGGTAGACCGTATCAATAGCCTAGGGTTCTGGTCACTTACCTGTCCTGTAGTACACGGTAAACCGTATCAATAGCCTAGGGTACTGATTTCTTACCTATAATGTAGTACTCGGTAGACCGTATCAATAGCCTAGGGTTCTGGTCACTTACCTGTAATGTAGTACTCAGTAGACCGTATCAATAGCCTAGGGTACTGATTTCTTACCTGTCCTGTAGTACTCAGTAGACCGTATCAATAGCCTAGGGTACTAATTTCTTACCTGCAATGTAGTACCCGGTAGACCACATCAATAGCCTAGGGTTCTGGTCATTTACCTGTAATGTAGTACTCGGTAGACCGTATCAATAGCCTAGGGTACTGATCTCTTACCTGTCCTGTAGTACTAGGTAGACCATATCAATAGCCTAGGGTACTGATTTCTTACCTGTAATGTAGTACTCGGTAGACCGTATCAATAGCCTAGGGTTCTGGTCACTTACCTGTAATGTAGTACTCAGTAGACCGTATCAATAGCCTAGGGTACTGATTTCTTACCTGTCCTGTAGTACTCGGTAGACCGCATCAATAGCCTAGGGTACTGATTTCTTACCTGTAATGTAGTACTCGGTAGACCGTATCAATAGCCTAGAGTTCTGGTCACTTACCTGTCCTGTAGTACTCGGTAGACCATTTCAATAGCCTAGGGTACGGATCTCTTACCTGTAATGTAGTACTCAGTAGACCTTATCAATAGCCTAGGGTTCTGCTCACTTACCTGTCCTGTAGTACTTGGTAGACCGTAGACCGTATCAATAGCCTAGGGTATTGGACTCTTACCTGTAATGTAGTACTCAGTAGACCGTATCAATAGCCTAGGGTTCTGGTCACTTACCTGTAATGTAGTACTCGGTAGACCGTATCAATAGCCTAGGGTTCTTGTCACTTACCTGTCCTGTAGTACTCGGTAGAGCGTATCAATAGCCTAGGTTTCTGGTCACTTACCTGTCCTGTAGTACTCGGTAGACCGTATCAATAGCCTAGGGTACTGATCTCTTACCTGTAATGTAGTACTCGGTAGACCGTATCAATAGCCTAGGGTTCTGGTCACTTACCTGTCCTGTAGTACTCGGTAGACCATATCAATAGCCTAGGGTTCTGATCTCTTACCTGTAATGTAGTACTCGGTAGACCGTATCAATAGCCTAGGGTTCTGGTCACTTTCCTGTCCTGTAGTACTCGGTAGAGCGTATCAATAGCCTAGGGTTCTGGTCACTTACCTGTCCTGTAGTACTCGGTAGACCGTATCAATAGCCTAGGGTACTGATCTCTTACCTGTAATGTAGTACTCGGTAGACCGTATCAATAGCCTAGGGTTCTGGTCACTTACCTGTCCTGTAGTACTCGGTAGACCATATCAATAGCCTAGGGTTCTGATCTCTTACCTGTAATGTAGTACTCGGTAGACCGTATCAATAGCCTAGGGTTCTGGTCACTAACCTGTCCTGTAGTACTCGGTAGACCGTATCAATAGCCTAGGGTACTGATCTCTTACCTGTAATGTAGTACTCGGTAGACCGTATCAATAGCCTAGGGTTCTGGTCACTTACCTGTCCTGTAGTACTCGGTAGACCATATCAATAGCCTAGGGTTCTGATCTCTTACCTGTAATGTAGTACTCGGTAGACCGTATCAATAGCCTAGGGTTCTGGTCACTAACCTGTCCTGTAGTACTCGGTAGACCATATCAATAGCCTAGGGTTCTGATCTCTTACCTGTCCTGTAGTACTCGGTAGACCGTATCAATAGCCTAGGGTTCTGGTCACTAACCTGTCCTGTAGTACTCGGTAGACCGTATCAATAGCCTAGGGTTCTGGTCACTAACCTGTCCTGTAGTACTCGGTAGACCATATCAATAGCCTAGGGTTCTGATCTCTTACCTGTAATGTAGTACTCGGTAGACCGTATCAATAGCCTAGGGTTCTGGTCACTAACCTGTCCTGTAGTACTCGGTAGACCATATCAATAGCCTAGGGTTCTGGTCACTAACCTGTCCTGTAGTACTCGGTAGACCGTATCAATAGCCTAGGGTTCTGGTCACTAACCTGTCCTGTAGTACTCGGTAGACCATATCAATAGCCTAGGGTACTGGACTCTTTACTGTTTTGTGAGTATCGTTTAAGTGACAGAACTGTGTGGATGTTAAATGCAGTGTGCATGAATAAAGATTTTTTTTTAGTTATTATACTGAATACATGTAAATTTATAACTTTACTATTAAGATCTATAGATGCTTTAAGTTTCAATAAATGTAATTATTTTTTTTGGACCCAAGAGTTTATTTTCTTTGTAGCTGTATATCATGTAGCCTCCATTTAAGTAATATTCACAGTAAGTAAATCTTACCTCCGGGTTGCAAACTGAAGTGTCTTTTGTTACTTATTCTCTGTGTGATGAACTGCGATGTTGTGTCCCGCTCTAAATTTTCAATAAACGATTCTAACTCTTGGTACTCATCAAATGTAGCAGTGTGCGGCATGATGGCATGGGTTTGTTTACATTTGGTGGCAGAGGATAGTTTCGAATAAAGTACCGTCAAAAAATAGAAAAAATAGTGAAACCTGAGGTTTGAATGCATATTATAGGTAATTTTATTGCTAGAATGTTTTATGGGTGCATTTGGAGTGAATTGGTAGCCTTGTTTATTTTATTGAAATATGACACTTTAGTGTCACTACTACTGTATATGGGATATGGACTAGAAATACGAAACTAAGCTCAAAACTCGCTCTACCGGTATTTCACCAGAAAAGCGGGGTGGGTTCACAGGATGAATTGTAGCTTGAAAACGAGGTGGTTGAGCCCATATCTCTTGCTGTTCATTGGTATGTACAAATGTTATTCTACACTTTGTGTGGTAGCTTAGGTCGTGAGCACGGGCCTGGAAGCAGATGCGGCTGCGGCGAAATAGTGAAAATAGGCTTGATTCACATGAAATTTTGAGATTGTCCCTGCGCCATCTTTAGGGCTCATTGTGTAAGTTGTACATATTTTATTCCTGAAAGCTTCAAATTTCTCAAGGGACTACATCATACTATTATTACATGTAGAGGGAATTTAAATTTTTTCAATGCACATTTTAAAAGCAGCTCAATATTAAGTAAACCGTCAGTCAAACGTTTTGATTGCAAAAAAAAACTATCCTCTGCCACCTTTGGAACGCGCGCGAAATCATTCAAGGTAATTCGGACAAGAATCAGTCGGATTATTTAAATAAATTATGTTGTTATTGTTACACAAATAATAATTAAAATATCAACGTATATAGTTAATTTAAGTAATAAAACGTCTTGAATACAATGACCCGTACATTTTTTTTTCAATGGCATATGAGCTCATGATCGAGCTCACACTGGCGCCTGTTTATTGAAATGAAAACTTCAAAAGAATACATTGTGCAAAATACTTTTCCCTTTTTGTGATCAAAATTTTCCTAGGTCAAGGACTACAATTAGCTTTGTAATAATATGTGTGTATATGAATGTAAAAATTCCGGGAATGAAATGATAGACCGGATTCCTTTTATTCTTTAGATGCACCTCATAAATATTCATGTATACCTCAGGCTCGTGATATTTAGACACAACCATGAGGGTGGGAAGCAGGAAGTGCAATATTTGATGGCTACTAAGTTGAAGCTCTATTATGAACACTAAAAGTACACCAGGTATACTTGTATTATAGTATCTAATGTTGATAAACATTAATTAGATTTCAATTCAAAATAATTCGTACAAATTGATTTTTAAAAATCTACTTTCGTTTTAGGTAAATTCTGTTCCACCACAGGTGCCCGCTCCCGGCGTGTATAATCATGTATTTAAAATCGTATACGGTAATACTAAAAGTGTTGTTGATTTTTTAATAATTATACACGCCGTGAGCAAGCCCTTGTGGTACCACTGATCAACTGATAAATATGGTGGCATATTTCTTTCTGCTACCACTTGACTTGTCAAACTTTGTCGACATTTAAGTTTATTATGGTGACTTGTCAGATCAATATGATGACTTTTAAGTTTACAGATAATAATGTCGACTTGTCAGGTTAATTTTAAACTTGGCTTAAGTAATTAAATTTCAACAAAAATGAGTACATGCTCAGTTTCTGCCACCAATTGATAAGTTTCTGAAAATAAGACAATTCACAATTACCCATGATTACCTGATAATCGAGATGAATATATTACAAGTTAAAATATTTACCTGATACTAGTAAGATGACAAAACATCTGATGAGTTTACAAATTAAACTAATAGATGACAAGTCAATATCTCACATGTCAGGAAATTATGTTATCTTTTAGGTTACCTGAGCTAAAAGCTCGAGTGAGCTTTTCCAATCATATTTTTTCCATAGTCCGTCTGCCTGTTGGTAAACGTTTCACATGTTCAACTTCGCAGTACAGTTAAGGCGCGCAATATAAATATCGACGTTATTTTGTAATTAGAAATGCTTTCATAATCGGAATGGCGATGATTTTAATACATTATTCATATCGGATAATTGTAATCATGGTTAATAACTACATATTGAGGACGATTAGATTATAAATTTTGACTTGTCACGGCAATCACCTGATTAAAGCACATTTACTTTCAGTATTGAGGTTACCTATAAGTTTCACTAGTGCAAAGGCATAACCAAGTTAAAATTCCAAGTTTAGTTTATAAATATTTTCAACACGCATTGTACCCTGTACATGTAGTTTCTGATAAGTGCTGCAATTCCTATCTAAATTCTGCAATTTCATTGTTAAAATCATATTTGTATGACCGAATTCTGTATTTTTTGCTGGTCAACGGCATGAAATATTGATATAATTAAATTATTTCTAAGATTTCATCAGGATCGCAGCACTTTTCAGATACCTTAAGACTTCTAGAGTTGAATTGTAAAATTAAGCTTACTGTGATCTATTGAGTGTATGCCCTTGCAGTATATCGATTTATTAAGACACCCACATTACCCTTCGATGTACTTGCAACAGCATACAAATATACGGCAGTATAAATTAAATACGTAATATTTAGAAAATTTATTTAAAATCGTGAAGAAGACATTGAATCCAAGTTAATGACTTATAGAATATCTGTAAATGATATTTTATTAAATTATTGAAAACATTTTTCGTTGAGAAAATATCACTTGATCTAGCACTCATGATCACTGTAAACAAACCACGTCATGTTTTACGAAATGACGTCACATTGACAAGTGGAATGCGATCAGTGACTTTTTTAAAATAACTTTTTATGAGGGATTTAACTAACAGCAAAACGGCATGCTATAGTAAGTTTTGATAAAGTTTGATAGTTTCCTACAGGTTAAATTAGCAAATCACCTCATTTTGTGGTATTTTTAAGACGTGTAGTATGGCGTATACTTTTCATGAAGTCATAGATAAGTTTTCCCGTACAAATTACGTTCCGCCCCCATTTTGTATCCTTAAGGGGAGACAGGAAACATGTCACATGACTAAAAAGACGTATTACGTCATAATCGGTGATGATATACATGTTAAACGTTGTTAAAATCAATAATTCTTGTGTAATTTTATTCTAAATTCTAAAATTGTTTTTTAAACATATAATTTTAGAAATTATTATTGATAAAGTTTTTAAATATCTTGCCATCATTTAGATATTGTGAAGTTGCCTAATCCACACATTTGCTTCTCTTTACCCTGCAGTCTGACGTTAGTGGCGTCATAGACGTAGCGTTTGAATTCTCAGTGCAGCGAGATCAAGTACACACATCCGTCATGATTAGTTTTATTTCATAATAAACAGGTCACAGTCAATGTATCATGATAAATTTCTGAAAAAGATTTCTTAAATTAATTTTTTTCGTGTTTACTAGCAGAGCTTGCCTCTTTTTAAATAATTTTGAATATTTATGTTTTCGTGTGACGTCACAATTGATTTTCCGCACTTGGAAAATACAAACGTGAAGCGTTTTTATCATGCTTACGTCTAATTCAACGATGTCCTGTGCGATGTTGAGGTAAGCTTCACCCTGTGATATTTATGCAGTAAATAATTACGATAAAGCAGTATCATTCAATCGTAAATTTAGAAATATTTATTGTACATTTTTTTCCAAATGAGGTTTTTGTCGTTGAAAATACCTTGAATTTATCCCACCCAAATACTTTATGAAATTAAAACAATTGCTTTCAGATAATTTAAACACTATGAATATTCTGAAATATTTGAGTATATAGTGTTATCTATCATATTTATTGTTTGTGCATAAAATTTTGCATGGACTCCGTTATGGGACCGTAAACATGAAGAATCTGGACTCCATACAAACTCTAAACAGGGCGGTATTTGTGGGGCGATATCTTTTAAATAAGTAAAAAAATCCCATGACCATGATGACAGGACCGTTTTAAAATGTTTAGTACATATTAAACCAGTAATATAAAAAAATACGAAAAAAAATTCATTGACAGGATTTTTTTTCAACTAAAGGTCCTGTTCCTCCTTAACTGTGCTGCATTCCTCCCCTATAACCACTCGGTCAAATTTAACCAAACGTGTCACAAATTAACCTTGACTAAAGAGGATTCAAGTTTGCTCAAATGAAGGGCCATGTCCTCTTCCAAGGGAAGATAATTACAAAATGGTGAAAAATCAATGCCAAACTCTCCAGAACCAAACATGCCAACTTTCCCGATTTAAGCGGGATCCTCCCGATTTTACCCTTTCATCCCGCTTTCCCGATCGGGAAAGAAAAATTGCCCTAATTTCCCGATTTGAAAAAAATCACAAAAATTTCCGATTATAAAAGATTCCCTACCGCTGAATTTTGACAATCGGACTAACAATGTCAAACTTGTTTATTTAATGCACTCAGATAAGTTTGATTGTTTATGTAACAATGTTAATTAGCCACAGGAAATAACTTCACGCTTGAACGCACGCAGTTGTCCAGGTACAAGTAGCTTATAGCTTGGGGCAATTAGGGGATTATCTTGTCAGTTTTAAGGGGTATGCAAGGTGAAACACATAGATTAACGTGTTAATTGTTAGTCATTTTATTAAAAACAAAAATCAAAGACAATGAAATACTAGGAAATACCCACACGGCCCCATCAAGCCTGACAAATTTCATGACTGTAAAAAAAAATAATTCTCCTTTGGATAGGTGATATAAATTTCAGTAAATTTAATACCTTATTAGAATTTCTAATTAATTGAAATATAAATTAAAAATCTCAAAAATGTTTCCAGAAACAGGAATTAACAGTATCAAAACCTCATATATTTTTTAGCCTTTGAAAATAATGATTTAAAAGGTGTACAATTTTCAATTTTTCACTAAATTGTGTGTCCTGGTTGAAAAAAAAACACATGTTTTTAATGAGAGAGGCACTTATTCTAGCAAAAATATTTCAATTTTGGAAGAAAAAAAAATTGTGTTAAATTAATTCAAGTTGTATTAATAAGTGATATCAAATATTATAAATTTAAAAAAGATCATTTCATTATCATTTAATTTCATGACAAAATGTCGCGAATTTAGAGCTTTGAAAATTGTCTTCACGCGCTAAATCCCCCATGGGAATTTTCAAAAGTTGGCATGTATGCAGAACCAATGGACCACAAAAATAAATTTATGAGCAAACTTCTACATGTAGTGTAGATTTAAGTTTGTTAAAATCATGACCTCCTGGGGCAGTATAGGTCACTGTGACATATTGGATACTTGTAATCAAATGTAACATAGAAAAACATCAGAATAATCTTTAAAAATCTTCCTCTCAAGAAGAGCAAAGCCATGATTGGAATATTTATGTGGAAACTTTCAAAAATCTACAGGTACTGCAAATTCCTTTTTTTTCAAGTCATGCCTCCCTGTTGAAGTGCATGGCCACAATGCTTTACATAGATCAGTACATAGGATAAATCTTTAAAATCTTCTTATTGAGAACAGCAAAGCCATTTATTGAAGCATCCTTAGGTAGTGTAAATTAAAAGTTGTTCAACTCATGACCTTCATGGTAAGGGCAGGGCCACAGTGGATGTTTCAAAATTTTACATAAAATATCTTGGAAAACTAGAGGTACTGTAAGCAATGAGCTCACTAAATGATACCCACCGCCTCCCATATGGTTATAAAGGCAAAGTCCATGTTTTGCTGTAGCCAGGAAACCAAAATGTGTGTCTGGTCAAAAAGTAAAAAAGGAGGTGCACAATTGCAATATATAATAAATATTCTGTGAAAGTTTCATTAAATTTCACTCCGTGGTAAAAGAGGAGTTGCGGATAAGAGATGGGTACCCCAAAGCGTAACTGACAGACAGACGGATGGAAAAAGGGGCGTACAGACGGACGGAGAGACATACCGATTACAGTATACCCTCCCACTTTTCAAGCAGGGGGTATAAAAACATTTTCTATAGAACCGCTGGGTCAGGAAAATTGAAACTTATATGAAACAGCCTCACGTTGTGTAGATTCATGTTCGGTCAAATCATAGTCCCTTGGGTTGGGCTGGGGCTGGGCCACAATGAACCATCACATTTTCTCCTAAATGTTTTGTCATTATACCCCCCGCTTGAAAAGTGGGAGGGTATACTGTGTATACTGTGTCTGACACACACCGTGGTGTAGTCGTGACAGATCGTGATGATAATCAACGCTTCTCCTATCACCAGGATTAGGACTATTACCATGGGGAATCTGTACTGACGAGCTGTCACACATCCTGGTATGTGATAGTAACACCCGCTCAGTACAGATGTTAGATCAACATGGTAACTTCCTGTTGATTCAAGTTTGTTCAAATCATGACCCCTGAGGGTAGGACAAAATATTGACAATCAAAGTTTTACATGGGAATATATAGGAAATATTTCTTCTCGAGAACAGTAAAGCCATGTTTGTCATATATGCATAAAGTGTCCTCAGGTAGTGTAGATTCAAGATTGTTCTAATCATGACCGATGGGGGAAGAGTGGGGACACAATGGACAGTCAAAGTTTAACATAGGTGTTTAGAAGGAAAATCTTCTCAAAATGCTCAAGAATAGCAAAGTGATGATAAGCCATATTTATTTAGAAGCATTCTCAGGTAGTGTAGATTCATGTTTGTACAAATCATGATCTCCAAGGGTTAGGCAGGGCCACAATGGCTGATCAAAGTTTTACATGTAGGAATACATAGCAAAATTTCATTGAAAATCATCTTCTTGAGAACAGCAAAAGTCATGTTGAGTCATATTTATATGGAAGTATCCTCAGGTAGAGTAGATGCAAATTTCTCCAAATCATGACCCCATGGGTTAGGGCGGGGCTACAATCGAAGACAAAAGTTTAAGTTTGGAATATATACTGGAAAAAACTTCTCAACATGATCAAGCACTGCAAAGTCATAATTGGTTATTTGTTCACCCGAGCCGATGGATCAAGTGAGCTTTTCTGATCAAAATTTGTCCGTTGTCTGTCGTTGAAGTCAAGAAACCACTGGGCCAGAAAAGCTAAAACGTAGGTGGAAGCATCTTTTGGAAGTGTAGATTCTAAATTTATCAAAATCAAAGGAAGGGGGGGGGGGTAGGGGGCCACATTAGATTTAAGAAGAGGGGAAATCTGGCAAAGAACTGCATCAACCAAGTTACTCAGGTGAGCGATGTGGCCCATGGGCCTCTTATCAGGTCGTAGTGATACTTTATTTGGAATGTTTATCTAACAAGCATACACATGATACCCTTTTTTTTTTTTTTTTTTTTTTTTTTTTTTTTTTTTTTTTTTAATAAACCTGATGAAATTAGACCACGCATATAGAAACATAGAAACATAGAATGACATGTATTGTTCCAGTGGGTGAACTTCCAGTAATTACAGTGGGCCATGATTTGAAAAAGTGTTTTGAATGTTTCGATTATATTTGTTATAAATCATGTATCGTAAAAGTGTCCTGCGACTTCTAAAAAATTCTAATTTCAAATGGAAATACGTGTTCTTATGACCATGATAAATGTACTACACTATATATTTTAGCTCACCTAAGCTGAAAGCTTAAGGTGGAATGCAACACCAACTTTTTAGCTCACCTGAGCCGAAGGCTCAAGTGAGCTTTTCTGATCACATTGTGTCCGTCGTCCGTCCGTCTGTCCGTCTGTCTGTCCGTCTGTAAACTTTTCACATTTTCGACTTCTTCTCAAGAACCACTGGGCCAATTTTGACCAAACTTGGTACAAAGCATCTTTGGGTAAAGGGGAATTTAAATTGTTAAAATGAAGGGACATATCCCCTCACAAGGGGAGATAATCAAGAAAAGACAAAAATAGGGTGGGGTCATTAAAAAAATCTTCTTCTCAAGAACCACTGGGCCAGTAAAGCTGAAACTTATGTGGAAACATCCTGGTATAGTGTAGATTCTAAATTGTTCAAATCATGACCCCCGGGGGAAGGGCGGGGCCACAATGGGAAATCAAAGTTTTACATAGAAATATATAGGAAAAATCTTTGAAAATCTTCTTCTCAAGAACCACTGGGCCAGAAAAGCTGAAACTTATGTGGAAGCATCCTGGTATAGTGTAGATTCTAAATTATTCAAATCATGACCCCCGGGGGAAGGGCGGAGCCACAATGGGGAATCAAAGTTTTACATAGAAATATATAGGAAAAATCTTTGAAAATCTTCTTCTCAAGAACCACTGGGCCAGAAAAGCTGAAACTTATGTGGAAGTATCCTGATATAATGTAGATTCTAAATTGTTCAAATCATGAACCCCGGGGGAAGGGCGGGGCCACAATGGGAAATCAAAGTTTTACATAGAAATATATAGGAAAAATCTTTGAAAATCTTCTTCTCAAGAACCACTGGGCCAGAAAAGCTGAAACTTATGTGGAAGCATCCTGATATAATGTAGATTCTAAATTGTTCAAATAATGACCCCCGGGGGATGGGTGGGGCCATAATGGGGAATCAAAGTTCTATATAGAAATATATAGGAAAAATCTTTGAAAATCTTCTTCTCAAGAACCACTGGGTCAGAAAAGCTGAAACTTATATGGAAGCATCCTGGTATAGTGTAGATTCTAAATGTTCAAATCATGACCCCCAGGGGAAGGGCGGGGCCACACTGGGGAATCAAAGTTTTATATAGAAATATATAGGAAAATTTTCTTCTCAAGAACCACTGGGCCAGAAAAAGTGAAGCTTATGTGGAAGCATTCTGGGGTAGTGTAAATTCTAAATTGTAGGAATCATGACCTCCGGGGGAAGGGCGGGTCCATTATAGGGAATCAAAGTTTTACATAGAAATATATAGGAAAAATCTTTGAAAATCTTCTCAGGAACCACTGGGCCAAAAAAGCTGAAACATATGTGCTCATGGAAGGATCATGGGGTAGTGTAGATTTCAAAATGTCTAAATTATGATCAGTGGGGTAGGGTGGGGATGCATTATGTATAACAAGGGTGAAATCTGGTAAAGAACAGAATGGTCAAAGCTTCTCAGGTGAGCGATGTGGCCCATGGGCCTCTTGTTATTTGATAGATCAGATCTTTGAGTCATCTTTTTCAGCATTGAAAGGTTAATATAAGCTCTTAATTATTTTATTATATTTTTTTTGTATTTTTTCAAAGAAAATGAAAAAAAAAAATTATATCCAAATAAGATGTTTTCGAGTTAAAATTTTGCTTGAAATGAATGCATCATATGAATATCTAATAAAATATGTGAAGAAAGCTGGTTAGACTTTTTATATTTTTTATAAAAAGTTATTTATGAAAATAAAACACATTATTTGTGAGTATTTTTTAAACCTTTGGATAAAAATGACACAAAACTAGTCACAACTGTAGCGAATGTGTGTGTCAATCATATTTTAGATAGAAATTAAAATTAGATTGGTGCTGGGAGCAAGTTGTGCGCTCTTGCTTTTTTTCCGAAATTTTACAGTATTTCAATGCGTATAATCTTAATGTAAGAAGTTTATCAAAAGACGGCTAAATTTTATATGATGTCCGGGCATGGAGAAGTTGCTCCCAGCACTTTTCGGGTTAAGAAATTAGGCCTAAACAAAACGCAGTCAGTTTCTTAGTAAACAATTATTTATATATCGTTGAACTTTTACTATCTTTGGAGTCGTACATTTTTTTCTAATTATAAACGTGTCACGTAACAAACAGCTGATGTTAGTGAAGTCGCTTTGGCCGAACTTGGCACGGACCCAATACATACTTATGCAATAGTAGAATTCCTATTAAAGAAAAACTCATGCTAATAAAATAATATCAACATTGTATTGATTTTCCCGCCATATTTTAAGTTGCATTTCCTATGGATGACCTTAACCTAGCTGCGTTTTAACCAACGAAAATGAGCTCAATAGGCTTTCATAGAAAATCTGGTGATTTTTCAGCCTAATTTCAAAGAAGATGGGCGAACAAGGCGGGCAGAATGCCTATAGTGTCAGAAATTAAGAAATCATATTAAATATGTGAATTGATTATTTAAATTAACTTATAATTATTGAAAATTTTGAAATTATGAGGAAAAAAAAAACTTTTTTGAGAGTGAAAAAAATCTCGTAAAAAATGTCTTTGATAAAATTATTAGATGGTATTCGTGGGATTCGAACCCTAGCAATAAAAATCTGACGCATCAACAGCATACTGCTTTGAGACTAATGCGTTAACCACTATACTACACCGCTCACGTTGATTTAAGGCATTTAAATCATGTTTGTGATATGACCCGCGACTTAATGGACTTGAAGTATTTCTCGGAAAGATGCTAATGTTGTGTCATAAAAGTGTACTTTAAAGGTATAGTGGGTCTTCTCTCCATGTTTTTGAAAACCAAAAATTGTGTATTTTATTGCACACTTTTAGGATCATCTTTCAAAAAAATGGAGAGAAGACCCACCCATATTGAAAAATATTGTTTAAGCATGAGAAAATGATCGTTTTTGTTCTTTTTAGTGTATGTAAGCTTTTTCATAGGCAAATATTTTCAGTCCTTGTAAGATTTTTGTAAATTGTAGAGATTTTACATAAAGTATACTTTAATATTAGATGAGATATGACATAAAATTTGGATATAATTGAGATTAATTTTTTTTCCTTCTTATCAGTCGCGCTATAGGCATTCTGCTCGCCTTATACGCCCATCTTCTTCCTAAATCTTCCAAATTTTCTTATAATTGTAACAACTACGCACGTTAATTCTCGATTCCTGTCCATATTTAATTTCCATCAGCTTAAAAACTTGTTTTAATTCAAAGAAAAATTCATTAGTATTAAGTGAAAACAACTGACAAAAAGTTAATTGCCTTTATGTACATCTCCTTTAATAAGGTGGTAGAAAGTTTTATCAGTTGAAATCAGACTGAACATATCACCAGATCTTCAAATCACTGGCACCTGACGTTATTTTTTTTTCTTTTAATAAAAAAATATACCCCTTACCTAATAAACAACTTATTATTAGGTATGGGTATATATTTTTTATTAAAAGAAAAATAAGTAACGTCAGGTTCCTGTGCTTCAAATATTAATGAAAATGGATAAACAACTCCTTAATCTCACGGTATGTTTTCATGAAGTAAAATTCAACATATGAGATTGATAAAGTATATTTTTATTTGATATCATATAAAATGACTATTTTCCTATTCTTAATCTTTAACCCCCAACACCACCATGAGACAATGAAACCTTTGGAAAGGATAAAATGATAACAAAGATTTGTTGTTGATTCACAGGGGGATATTTTGAAAATAAATTTCAATTTTCCGTTAATTTCTATGGTAAACATTTGAACATTTTTCTCAAAGATTTATATCTCTTTGTTTTTACAAAATAAGTTATGTTTCATATGCACATATCTATCGAGAGAGAGAGAGGGGGGGGGAGGGTCCGCACCACCCCTTTGGAATTTGTAAAGGTATTTAATGCACAAACTAAACCAACTAGAATTTATATGATGCATAAACTAAACCAACTAAAAGGGACCTTGGACCCCCCCCCCCCGAAAACGCCGGTCCCTGTTTAGTTGAAAAATCTCAAAGACAAAAAGCTCCCGAAAACACGGATCCGTATTTAGTTGAAAAATCCCATAGACATAAAGCCCCTGAAAACGAAGATCTGTGTTTAGTTGAAAAATCTCATAGAGATATTAAAGCATAAGAAGCCCCCCCCCCCCCCCCCCCCTCGCCAAAATAATTTTTCACATTAAGGAAATGAGATTACTTTTTTTTTTTCTTGTCAAGAAATTTCTGGGTTGTTTTTTTTTTTCTACCTGGTCAGAAAAAAATTCCTGGATCCGCTCTTGCTTTTTGACAATTCACATGAAGATCAAAATAAATATGAAAATTTATTGAAATATGTTTGGCAGCTGGCAGTAACATCTGACTGTTGGCAGTAAGCAGTTGGCTGTCGTATATGGAATTCCATACTTTTCTTCACATATCTTATTAGGCTTTCATGTGCTGCATTAATTTACAGAAAAATTTTTACAAGAAAGCATCTACGATGGTTGTCCAAAAAGCTCCTAGACAATGACGTTTTTGTTAAAATAAATGATTCTATATAAATCTATTGTATATCGAAATATTCTTATGAAAAACCAAGTCAGAATGATCTAATTTTTATTGATGGAACTTTATATTCTTGTAAAAACCGGGGTCTTCAAAAGTCGCAAATAGTGTGCACGGACCAGTCTGACGTCAAGCTAATTTGGTTATAACGTCATCATTTGGATTTTGAATTTTAACACATGTTGATGGACAGACACTACATTTCTTTTTCTGGCGCCACACTTTCAAGTGCTGTCAATAATCTTTAAGTATAAATTATAATTAATTTCATTTTTAAAATTCAAAACAATGCACAAAAAATATGAGCGTCACCAACATAAACAGTTTATATATACAAACTGCACAGCAAACTCCAACGCTGCGCTAGATTTAGAACAACGTCATGAAAAGAAATCTCCATTTTCAGCAAATTACATGTGTTTTAAAATTCTTTTAGTATCTTTGAATTTGTACACACCGTTGAAAAATCGTATATACCAATCTCGAATCAATGAACTAAATATATTTAAATGATTTTGGGTTGTTTTAACATATATTTTGTCTCTTACGTCATTTCAACCGTATTAAAACATAATTTTTTTTATCGAACGCTGCCCCGTGCGGACAGCCGACGAAGCTTTTTCTGCCGAGTTTTGACACTCATTATGGGTCTAGTTTAGAATTTTCAATGTCTATATAGTTAGTGATACTTAAGATATCAGAAAGCGATTATAGCCTCTCTATTTGTGTTACATATAATTTTCATTAGGTTTTGATTTGTTCTATATAGAAAATACTCATTTTATTCCGAACACTTTATATCAGAATTAATGGCATTTTAACCTTGGTCCGTGCGCACCATCTGCGACCTTTAAAGACCTCGATTTTTACAAAAATATAGAGTTCCATCAATAAAAATAAACTCATTCTTACTTGTATTTTTTATAAGAAATATTTTGATATACAATAGATTTTTATTGATACATTTTAACAAAAACGTCATTGTCCACGAACTTTTTGTACTTTGGATGTAAATATTTTTTTTTTCTTTGAAAAAAAAATCATATAAAATAACTAGAGCAAAGCTCGTTGCAAAGCAACGATTAGGTCTTCCGTCTTGTTTTGACCGGAAATAACGTCAACAAAAGAAAGCAATGAGCTTAGTCGTCTCCAGTTACTTTATAATTTCAATTTTGCATCAAAACTTTAAAAAATAAACTATTTTTGGCTACTTCCGGTTTGACCGGAAGTGATGTCGATGGACGGAAAATTAAGTGACATATGTTACCCAAAAACTTGTCAAGAACGGCAAAAATATGAATTTTCTGACTACTTCCGGTTTGACCGGAAGTGACGTCGCCGGACGCATTTTGACGACTTCAGTAGATTAAGCTTGACATTTTGAACAACTTTGCTTCTTGGATGTATTACAAATTCTCAATACTTTTTAAGATATCTGAAAAAAACTTTTGGCCCCTCTAGATCCCTTAATTTAGGGGTCAGCCCTTTTTTCGAGATATCATTTGAAAGATCTTGTAATTCTGCACAAATTTTCTTCTATATGATTTAACAAAATATTTTTAGTTTAGAAGATAAAAAGCAACATATTTGTAAATTTTCGCTCTTTTAGGCGTTCTAATTTTTGACCCCTTTATAGCACCATTTTGAATAGAGAAATCGAAAAACAAAAAACGCCATGCACAACTTCAATCTTTGTGTTATCTAAAATCAGTAAAATTTCTGCTCCAGCTTTAGCCGTCTCTGAGCCTTTGTCTGGAAACGAAAGCCTATAAATTTTCGTTTAAAGGGAAATAACTCAAAACCGGAAGTGACTTTTTGAAATTTTAGATAGCATTCTGATAGAGTTTAGTAACGTCTATAAACTCTGAAAATTTGAGCAAAAACCATTGAGAAATGAGTGAAATATGAGGCCTCAAAGTTGGCGTCTAGGAAAAGGAAAAAAAAAAAGAATAATAAGAACTAGATACGATCTCGTTGCGAGCAACGAGTGGGTCTTCCGTTCGATTCATGATGAGATGAGATAAGATTTGGATTGAGATTTTCATTCTAAAGTAATGATTTTCCATAATCCATAAAAGACATTGAACATTGAAGACTTTAAAAAACGGCTTTTGGCCCCTAACGGCTCCTAATTTTAAGAATCAGCCCTTTTTATTCATATCATCTTTAAGCTGTAACGATTTTTTCACTTTTTGTTCAACAACTATTCAGAGATTCTTTTTCGTTTTCGAGTTATTTGCATGAGAAATATTTAGGGGCCAAGCCTTCAACTCCTTAATGGGGACATTTAGCGAAAAATGAAAGGTTGCATATTGTTCAGAAAATGATTTTGGACATCTTTTTATCAATATAACTTATCAAAATATTTCTCACTTTCAAGATATAAAGAGTCAAAGAATAAGCAATCTGGCCCCTTGTGGCCCCTAATGATGTACCATACGACATAAAAATCATAATATATAGTTGTAAATCATTTAGTTAAACATCTTTGCTTCAGTAATGTATTACAATATATTAACAACTAAAGAGTTATCGATTAAAGAGTTTTGGCCCCTCTTGGCCCCTAATTTTAGTGCCCAGCCCCTTTTTCTTAATTTCATCTTAAAGCTCTTATGATTTTGAACACTTTTCGTACAACAACTATTCAGAGATTCTATTTCGTTTTCGAGTTATTTGCAAAAGAAATATTTAGGAGCCAACCCTTCAACTCCCTAACAGGGACGTTTAGCGAAAAATCAAAGGTTGCATATTGTTCAGAAAATGAATTTAAACATCTTTTGTTCAATATTACTTATCAAAATATTTCTCACTTTCGAGATATAAAGCGTCAAAGATTTAAAATTCTGGCCCCTTGTGGCCCCTAATTATGTACCATACGACATAAAAGTCATAATATATAGTTGTAAATCACTTAGTTAAACATCTTTGCTTCAGTAATGTATTACAAAATATTAACTGATAAAGAGTTATCGATTAAAGACTTTTGGCCCCTTTTGGCCCCTAATTTGAGTGCCCAGCCCCTTTTTCTTAATTTCATCTTAAAGCTCTTATGATTTTGAACACTTTTCGTTCAACAACTATTCAGAGATTCTTTTTCGTTTTCGAGTTATTTGCAAAAGAAATATTTAGGGGCCAACCCTTCAACTCCCTAACGGGGACGTATTGCGAGAAATGAAACGTTGCATATTGTTCAGAACATTATTTTGAACATCTTTTGTTCAATATTACTTATCAAAATATTTCTCACTCTCGAGATATAAAGCGTCAAAGATTTGGCATTAAGGCCCCTTGTGGCCCATAATTATGTACCATACGACATAAAAATCATAATATATAGTTGTAAATCACTTAGTTAAACATCTTTGCTTCAGTAATGTATTACAAAATATTAACTGATAAAGAGTTATCGATTAAAGACTTTTGGCCCCTTTTGGCCCCTAATTTGAGTGCCCAGCCCCTTTTTCTTAATTTCATCTTAAAGCTCTTATGATTTTGAACACTTTTCGTTCAACAACTATTCAGAGATTCTTTTTCGTTTTCGAGTTATTCGCCAAATAAATATTTAGGAGCCAACCCTTCAACTCCCTAACGGGGACGTATTGCGAGAAATGAAACGTTGCATATTGTTCAGAACATTATTTTGAACATCTTTTGTTCAATATTACTTATCAAAATATTTCTCACTCTCGAGATATAAAGCGTCAAAGATTTGGCATTAAGGCCCCTTGTGGCCCATAATTATGTACCATACGACATAAAAATCATAATATATAGTTGTAAATCACTTAGTTAAACATCTTTGCTTCAGTAATGTATTACAAAATATTAACTGATAAAGAGTTATCGATTAAAGACTTTTGGCCCCTTTTGGCCCCTAATTTGAGTGCCCAGCCCCTTTTTCTTAATTTCATCTTAAAGCTCTTATGATTTTGAACACTTTTCGTTCAACAACTATTCAGAGATTCTTTTTCGTTTTCGAGTTATTTGCAAAAGAAATATTTAGGGGCCAACCCTTCAACTCCCTAACGGGGACGTATTGCGAGAAATGAAACGTTGCATATTGTTCAGAACATTATTTTGAACATCTTTTGTTCAATATTACTTATCAAAATATTTCTCTCTTTCGAGATATAAAGCGACGAAGATTTAGCATTCCGGCCCCTTGTGGCCCCTAATTATGTACCATACGTCATAAAAATCATAATATATAGTTGACGATTGTTGAGATAAACATTTTTGCTTCAATAATGTATTACAAAATATTGACTGCTAAAACGTTATTGGATAAAGACTTTTGGCCCCTTTCAGCCCTTAATGTGATGAGTCAGCACTTTTTTCTTGATGTCATATGGAAGATCTTGTAGTTCTGCACGAATTTTGCTCAGTATCTTTTAACAAAATAATTATACTTTAAAAGATATAATGCAAAATGTCTCAAAAAATCAGTCATGATTCGTGTCCTAATTTTTGACCCCTACCGAGCTTCCATACTAGGCACTTCCGGAAAATATTCTGACCCAGGTGCAAGATGGGAACATGTCCTCTACCATCTCTCAAAATTTCAGCTTTCTAGCTTGAGCCGTTTTTGAGTTCCATCACAGACATGGAGGTCATCTAAATTTCGATCAAAGGGCGATAACTTCCGACCGGAAGTGATTTTTTCAAAATCGAAGCGCCGGTACAAACTTCAGATAGAAACACATCAACACCGAAAATTTAAACCAAATCGATCGAGGAATCTCCGAGAAATCTTCTGCACAAAATCGGTAAGGAGAAAAAAGAATAATAATAATAACTAGACGAGCTTGTTGCAAAGCAACAAATAAGTCTTCCGTCTAAATCTGAAGAAGATGATATCGAGATTGATAGACATTTACGGTTATGAGTGCAAAAAACGAGCCATTTACAAATACTTCCGGCCTGACCGGAAGTGACGGTATTTTAACGACTTTAAATGATCTCTGCCTCTGCTATTTATTATTTTGAACAACTTCCCTTCTATGATGCATAACAAATTGTCAACACTTTTTGAGATATCAGATAAAACGTTTTGGCCCCTCTGGATCCTTTATTTTAGGGGCCAGCCCTTTTTCTTGGATATCATTTGAAAGATCATGCAATTCTACACTTCTTTTGTTCTAGATGTTTTAACAAAATATATTTCTAGGTAAAAAGTTATCGTAGAAATGGTGTTAAAAATTTTGAAATTCTTGGTAGGACTATTTTCGGGCCATAGCGAGCGTCGACACTTCGTACTTCCGGTAGTTGTGATATACTTAGTGCACATCTCCAAAGGTTGCTCTAGCATCACTGAAAATTTCATGCTTCTGTGTTAAGTGCTTTTTGAGAAAACTGCCGGACAAAGTGACCCTCTAAAAATCACTAAATCGCAGAAAACTTGGAACCGGAAGTGACGTCATCAAAATAAAAAAATATATATCTAGATTTTTTGATGTTCTATCAGACCTTAAAGTTTCATGAAAATCGATCGAGCCGTTCTCGAGAAATCTTGCGTACAAAATCGGTAAGAAAAAAAACAATAATAATAAAAATAGTGGAAAAGAAACCTAAGAATAACAGTAAGGTCTTCCGCTGAAGACGGAAGACCTTGATAATGCTAGCTGTGGCACAAGATTGCGCGGACAGAAAAGATTGCTGCTTTACCTGATTGGTGTATAATGAGAAGTTGTTTAATAAAAAATATTCTGCACTTGCTTTCTGTTTTAAATATATCAGGAAATGTTGTTTAATTCATGTCTACAAGAAGAGCTGGACAGGCTGGCCGGTTTGTTTACATGAGAATAAAATCTGCGAAAGTCGGGTTCGCTACTTGACACACATTTCGAATTTACATGAATCACTGCGAAATCACTGTGAATTTATGTGTGAACAATCATTTATCAAGATTAAATGATTTATTTAATGGTAAACATTTATTTCTGAATGGGAAACACAACATGGTAAGGGTACATTATACTGATTATACCGAGAACCGCTATTTTCGCGTATTTCTGTGTATTGCTCAAATGTAAACAAACATTGCATTTACTCCCCAGGAAAGCAAATTAAAAGATGTTCGGTATTAAAATATCATATCATATTAGTAGAATTTAGTGCAACTTAAACATTAAAAAAAAAAAAATGGGCGAGAAAAGCTTTTTATGACATGTTTAATCATTTGCACGGGAAATTTCCATCACGAAAAATGAGATGTTCATGCCGTAAAAATTCATAATTTCTGTTTCCTATAAAATCTGGCCGTGAAACTACACAGAAGATATGGCTGTGATCTGTTCTACATGTTCCTGAATATTACAAGTCAATCAGAAATTTAGCATGAGTTTCCAAAAACTATTCTACGTTGCTGATGCGTCGTTCCAGGTTTGAATTTTTTTTTTTTTCAATTGCCGAGAAAATTTATAACTTCTATATAATGAGCAGGATCACTGTAAAACTTTAAATACACTTTCATTGAGGTGTCTTCTACATGTTCCTGAATATTACAAGTCAATCAGAAATTTGGCATGAGTTAAAAAAAAAAATTCTACGTTGCTGATGCGTCGTTCCAGTTTTTTTTTTCTATTGCCGAGAAAATTTATAACTTCTATATAATGTGCAGGATCACTGTAAAACTTTAAATACACTTTCTTTGAGGTCTCTTCTACATGTTTCCGCAGTTTTATGTGGATACCGGATGGCGTATGAGTTCAAGAGGTGAAATCTAGGTTACTCTGGTTTAATAAAAAGGGGGGTGGGTGTTGAATAATAAATAAGCGAGTTTTGTATTTTAAAGCTTGGATATGAATTTTGAATTAACTTTAAAGGTCAAGGTCAAAGGTCAAGGTCAAATGACAAAGGTCAAGGTCAAAGGTCAAGGTCATTTGTTTTGGTAAATTGAGCCTCTACTTACAAGGTTAAAAGTCAGAATAAATAGTGGTATTGCAAGAGATTAATGCTCAGAAAGGTGATAGAAGTTATTTCTTACTAGACGAGCTTGTTGCAAAGCAACAAATAAGTCTTCCGTCTAAATCTGAAGAAGATGATATCGAGATTGATAGACATTTACGGTTATGAGTGCAAAAAACGAGCCATTTACAAATACTTCCGGCCTGACCGGAAGTGACGGTATTTTAACGACTTTAAATGATCTCTGCCTCTGCTATTTATTATTTTGAACAACTTCCCTTCTATGATGCATAACAAATTGTCAACACTTTTTGAGATATCAGATAAAACGTTTTGGCCCCTCTGGATCCTTTATTTTAGGGGCCAGCCCTTTTTCTTGGATATCATTTGAAAGATCATGCAATTCTACACTTCTTTTGTTCTAGATGTTTTAACAAAATATTTCTAGGTAAAAAGTTATCGTAGAAATGGTGTTAAAAATTTTGAAATTCTTGGTAGGACTATTTTCGGGCCATAGCGAGCGTCGACACTTCGTACTTCCGGTAGTTGTGATATACTTAGTGCACATCTCCAAAGGTTGCTCTAGCATCACTGAAAATTTCATGCTTCTGTGTTAAGTGCTTTTTGAGAAAACTGCCGGACAAAGTGACCCTCTAAAAATCACTAAATCGCAGAAAACTTGGAACCGGAAGTGACGTCATCAAAATAAAAAAATATATATCTAGATTTTTTGATGTTCTATCAGACCTTAAAGTTTCATGAAAATCGATCGAGCCGTTCTCGAGAAATCTTGCGTACAAAATCGGTAAGAAAAAAAACAATAATAATAAAAATAGTGGAAAAGAAACCTAAGAATAACAAGAAGGTCTTCCGCTGAAGACGGAAGACCTTAACTAGATACGATCTCGTTGCGAGCAACGAGTGGGTCTTCCGTCCGATTCTTGATAAGATGAGATAAGATTTTGATTGAGATATTCATTCTAAAATGATGATAAAGATGGTGAAGAAGAACGATTTTGCCTCCATAATCTGTAAAAAAGATATTGAGTATTAAAGACTTTAAAAATCGATTTTTGGCCCCTCACGGCCCTTGTATTAGGGATCAACCCTTTTTTCTTTATATCATCTTAAAGCTTTCAAGATTCTGAGCACTTTTTGTTCAACAACTATTCAGAGATTCCTTTCCATTTTCGAGTTATTGCAAGAGAAATATTTAGGGGCCAACCCTTTAACTCCCTAATAGGGACGTGTAGCGAAAAAGGAAAGGTTGCATATTGTTCAGAACATGATTTTGAACATCTTTTGATCAATATTACTTATCAAAATATTTCTCCCAATCGAGATATAAAGCGTCAAAGATTTAGCATCCTGGCCCCTTGTGGCCCCTAATTATGTACCATATGACATAAAAATCATAATATACAGTTGTAAATGGTTGAGATAAACATCTTTGCTTCAGTAATGTATTACAAAATATTAACTGTGAAGTAGTTATCGATTAAAGACTTTTGGCCCTTCACGGCCCCTAATTGAAGTTCCCAGCCCCTTTTTCTTGATTTCATCGTAAAGCTCTTATGATTTTGAACACTTTTTGTTCAACAAGTATTCAGAGATTCGTTTTCGTTTTCGAGTCATTTGCAAAAGAAATATTTAGGGGCCAGCCCTTCAACTCCCTAACAGGGACGTTTAGCGAAAAATGAAAGGATGCATATTGTTCAGAACATGATTTTGAACATCTTTTGTTCAATATTACATATCAAAATATTTCTCCCAATCGAGATATAAAGCGTCAAAGATTTAGCATTCCGGCCCCTTGTGGCCCCTAATTATATACCATACGACATGAAAGTCGTAATATGTAGTTGAAGATTGTTGAGATTAACATGTTTGCTTCAGTAATGTATAACAAAATATTGACTGCTAAAAAGTTATTGAAGAAAGAATTTTGGCCCCTTTCAGTCCTTAATGTTGATATCATATGAAAGATCTTGTTGTTCTGCACAAATATTGTTCAATATGTTTTGACAAAATAGTTATACTTTAAAAGATACAAATCAAAATGTCTCAAAAATCAGTCATGATTCGTGTCCTAAATTTTGACCCCTACCGAGCTTCCATACTAGGCACTTCCGGATGATTTGAAAGTATAGGTACAAAACTACAAGGTGTCAACTATAATCGCTGAAAATTTCGGCACTCTAACTTTTGCCGTTTTTGAGTTTTTGTCCGGACAAAATGGTCACTAAAATGCGATTAAAGGGCGATAATTCCCGACCGGAAGTGAATTTTCGAAAATTAAGAAAAATGTATCAAGTTCAGATCATGATACATCATCCCTGAAAATTTCATATAAATCCGTCCAAGCATCTCTGAGAAATCGTCTGCACAAAAATAAGGACAGAAAAAAATAATAATAATAAAAGTGAAAAAGAAACAATAGAATAACTAGATACGATCTCGTTGCGAGCAACGAGTGGGTCTTCCGTCCGATTCTTGATAAGAGGAGATAAGATTTTGATTGAAATTTTCATTCTAAAATAATGATAAAGATTGTGAAGAAAAACAATTTTACCTCCATAGTCTGTAAACAGTATGAACATTAAGACTTTAAAATTTGACTTTTGGCCCCTCACGGCCCCTACTATTAGGAATCAGCCCTTTTTTCTTCATATCATCTTAAAGCTCTCAGGATTTTGAACATTTTTGTTCAACAACTTTTCAGAGATTCTCTTTCGTTTTCGAGTTATTTGCAAAAGAAATATTTAGGGGTCAACCCTTCAACTCCTTAAAGGGGACGTATAGCGATAAATTAAAGGGTGCATTTTGTTCAAAACATTATTTTCAACATCTTTTGTACAATATAACTTATCAAAATTTTTCCAACTTTTGAGATATTAAGCGTCAAAGATTTAGCATTCCGGCCCCTTATGGCCCCTTATTATGCAGCATACGACATTCAATTCATAATATATAGTTGTAGATTGTTGAGATAAACATTTTAGCTTCAGTAATGTATAATAAAATATTGACTGCTAAAGAGTTGTCGAAAAATGACTTTTGGCCCCTCTCGGCCCTTAATTTGAGTGCCCAGTCCCTTTTTCTTGATCTCATCTTAAAGCTCTCATGATTTTGAATACTTTTTGTTCAACAACTATTCAGAGATTCTCTTTCGTTTTCGAGCTATTTGTAAAAGAAATATTTAGGGGCCAACCCTTCAACTCCTTAATGGGGACGTATAGCGATAAATTAAAGGGTGCATATTGTTCAAAATATTATTTTGAACATCTTTTGTTCAATATTACTTATCAACATATTTCCCACTTTTGAGATATAAAGCGTCAAAGATTTAGCATTCTGGCCCCTTGTGGCCCCTAATTATGTAACATACGACATGAAAATCATAATATATAATTGTAGATTGTTGAGATAAACATTTTTGCTTCAGTAATGTATAACAAAATATTGACTGCTAAAGAGTTATTGATTAAAGAATTTTGGCCCCTCTCGGTCCTTAATTTGAGTGCCCAGCCCCTTTTTCTTGATTTTAACTTAAACCTCTCAAGATTTTAAACATTTTTTGTTCAACAAGTATTCAGAGATTCTCTTTTGTTTTCGAGTTATTTGCAAAAGAAATATTTAGGGGCCAACCCTTCAACTCCTTAATGGGGACGTATAGCGATAAATTAAAGGGTGCATATTGTTCAAAACATTATTTTGAACATCTTTTGTTCAATATCACTTATCAACATATTTCCCACTTTTGAGATATAAAGCGTCAAAGATTTAGCATTCTGGCCCCTTGTGGCCCCTAATTATGTAACATACGACATTAAAATCATAATATATACATGTAGTTGTAGATTGTCGAGATAAACATTTTTGCTTCAGTAATGTATAGCAAAATATTGACTGCTTAAGAGTTAACGAAAAAAGACTTTTGGCCCCTCTTGGCCCCTAATGTGATGAGTCAGCACTTTTTGTTTGATGTCATAAAAAAGATCTTGTCATTCTGCACAAATTTTGTTCAGTATATTTTAACAAAATAATTATACTTTAAAAGATATGATGCAAAATGACTCAAAAAATCAGTCATGTTTCGTGTCCTAGATTTCGACCCCTACCGAGCTTCCATACTAAGCATTTCGGGAAGATTTGAAAGTATAGGTGCAAAACTACAATATGTTGACTATTAGTCCTGAAAATGACAACATTCTAGCTTTTATCGTTTTTGAGTTTTTGTCCGGACAAAATGGTCACTAAAATTCGATTAAAGGGCGATAACTTCCGACCGGAAGTGAATTTTCAAAAATTAAAAAAAATGAATAAGGTTTAGTTCATGATACATCATTCCTGAAAATTTCAAGTCAATCGACTCAAGCATCTCTGAGAAATCGTCTGCACAAAAATGTGTAAAGAAAAAAATAATAATAAAAGTGAAAAAGAAACAATAGAATAATAGAAGGGTCTTCCGCTGGAGACGGAAGACCCTAATTAAAGGGTCTTCCGTTGGAGACGGAAGACCCTAATAATAATAATAATAAAAGTGAAAAAGAAACCGAAGAATAATAGAAGGGTCTTCCGCTGAAGACGGAAGACCCTAATAATCTTAATCATCAGAATCAGTAGAAGGTCTTCCGTTGGAAACGGAAGACCTTAATTACCGGTTAGAGCTAATATCGATCTTTCAATTTTGAAACCATTGTTTAATATGACTCAGAGATCTATAAACATGATAAAATGAAAAGTTGGTGTGGCATTCCTACTTATGTGAGTTCTCGGTCCAATCCAGCATACTGATAAAAATTGCATAGACTACCATGAACAGAATAATAAAATTCTCAAAATTTAAGATGGGAATCACCAAAATAAGAAATACGAGTGGTAGGAAAAATGTGGGTCAAGATTTTCTTTTGTACAGGATTCTATGTATTGGTAATAAAGTTATCATTTTTACAGAGTCTTCTCAGCAGAACATGAAATGTCAGAATCATCCCTTAAATACAGCAGTGAAGTTCTGCATGGACTGTCATGTTCCCTTCTGTGTGGAATGTGTCATGATATCTGAAGACCACGGCAGTCACAGTGTCATAGAAATTCAGAGTAAAAAAGGTTTGTTATATGTTTTTTTTAATTGTTTACTAAGTAATTAGATATATATCCTTTCACAAACAAATAATGAATTATCTTTGGATCAAAAGCAATTCACTAGTGCAACGCTGTCCATTATTACCGAGGCCTCGCGAGACCAAGAACTTCACTTCCGTAAACATGTTAAACAGCCCATCTGAATCACGTGGAGAAACGCAGCACTGTTAAGGCCTTCTATGAGAAATCAAGGGAAAATAGACGTGCAAAAAGGGGGACCTTTTCAAAACTGAATTGATTTTAATTAAGCTGTTTTATTATCACAGAACTCAAATACTTACGGAAATAGCATAGTATAACCTACTCTATACTGTATGAAGTTTGGTCCCATCGATGGACAGTCACATGATGAATGCAAAGTTCATATACTGAATGTAGGTCATGAACAAATTTCAATATCGCAAGGGCATACCCTAGTTGAAATTAAAAATTTCAAGTTATTATCTGTTTCTGTATACTTTGTAGTTTCTGAAAAGTGCTGCTGCTTTCAATAGAATTCGCATTTTAATAGTTAAATTATCAGTTGAATAAGCCAGTGTCGAGATATATTTGACTTTTACCAAATATTTTGTGTACTTATAAAATCACGCCCTCGATTCAAAGAAAGCAGCAGCACTTTTCAAGTTAAGAAAAATAACCTTTATCTATATTCAAAAAATGGTTAAATCTATAAAGTGTATGCCCTTGCGAAAGTGCAATTTTATGAGGCATCTCGATGTAAAGTATACGTAACATGTACATAAAAACAAGACATGATTAATAAAATACATTCTCTTGATAGTTAATTAATAATCTCACTTAACAAAGAATATGCATTGGTATTAATCGACTATTTAAAACCTGTAAAAAATATTCCATTTAATAATAAAACGCATTTTTCATTGTTAAAAAATTCCTCAATCTGCCTCTCACAGCACATGAAATACCTCATTTTTACCAAAATGACGTCATGTTTACAAATTCATCCCGATCACTGCTTTGTTTATAACCAGCTACCTGGGATTTAACTAGCAAGTTTTTTAAATGCATTTATAAGTTTTATTGTCGTGTATTATGCCAATACAGTTAAAAGTTGGAAACTATTTCATTTTCAGGTATAATGAGAAATACAAAAAACTGATAAAAGTCATATTTTTGTGTGACGTCACAGTAAACTTTTCCCGTATAGATTAGGCCCCGCCTCCTTATTCAAGCCTTAACAATGCTGCGAATCAATCTACACTCCATCATCCGATACAGACATTGTCCCCAAGTCATTTCCATCCGACGCAATTAAACGTCTTCTGTTATTTTAGCATCCACACAATTCTGATTCCTGATCATGCTGACCAACTCCCGTTTCATCAACTGCAACATTGCATTAAATATGACGGCGGAGAAGTGAACTAGGGCCTATACACGTGTTCGTGCTTCCGACAACCTAAATCTAGGTCACATATATAGTTAAAGTTAAAAAGATTGCTTCGATCATAATATCAAATTCTTTTGTTTATTTTATAAATGTTGATATTTGACAACAGTAACTAAATAATCATTAAATTTGTTTTGGGTTGTATGGGACTACTTTTTATAGTAAAATTTGACGTCATGGGGCGGGGCAACGGAAAATAACATGGAATTCCTCGTGCATTTCAAATCTACGGTATTTCGATTTATTTACAGATTGTTATTTCAAGTAAAAATAGAAAGATAAGGAATAACTGTTAGGAGACTATGCCAGGAATATCAACATAAGTGGGAAACATGGGATAATTTCGTTATGCAAATTATCCCATGTTGCCCATTATTAGCTCTTCTGAGCCAAAGGCTCAAAGAGCTAATGCTATGGCCATTTGTGCGGTGTGCGGTGTGCGTTAACTTTTTAGAATATGGGCCATAACTCAAGAACCCTTTGGCCAATCAGTACCAAATTTGCCACAGGGTATCCTTGGCCCAAGGGCTACCATTTATACTAAAATAAGGGTTGGGACCCAAAAACAAGGGGAGATAATCAGGAAAACAAAACCAAAAGTACTAGTTGCTAAAAAATCTTCTTCTCCAGAACCGCCAGACAGATTTTCACCAAACTTACATACAAGGATCAGGATATGTTGAAGATTTAAAATTGTTCAAGGCATGACCCTGGGGCAAAGGGCGTGGCCTCAAGGTCACTTTGAAGTTGACCTAAATTTACAATTAATAAAAATGTTTATATTTTGCTTACTATAAGGGCTAGGATCATCAAATCTTGTGAGTTGATGCATCTTAGGACTTCACATCATGTGAACTCAAAAGTAGGTCACGGTGACCTACTTTTTTAATTTTGCGGGCATTTGTTTTCAAATTGATTTGAAGGCATATTTTGGACACTTTAAGGCCTATGATCATGAAACTTAGTCAGTTGATGCATCTTGGGTCCTTGAACAACGTCAACCTAAAAATAGGTCACCGTGACCTACTTTTTGAACTTTATGACTTAACCTTTTTAAAACATTTAATCCCATTATTTCAGGGACTGAAAGGGTTAGAATCATCAAATCTTGTAAGTTGCTGCATCTTGGGACCTTAAAACATATTTAAGAAAAAGTAGGTCACTGTGACCTACTTTTAGAATTTTGCAGGCATATGTTTTCAAATTGTTTAAAAGGCATTTTTTGATTACCTTCAGACCTACAATCATCAAGCTTGGTCAGGAGATGCATCTTGGGACTCTGAAAAATGTCGACCAAAATGTAGGTCACGGT
The DNA here is from genome assembly GCF_032062105.1 of Saccostrea cuccullata. Lineage (NCBI taxonomy): Eukaryota > Metazoa > Mollusca > Bivalvia > Ostreida > Ostreidae > Saccostrea > Saccostrea cuccullata. The sequence goes on from NW_026941481.1 coordinate 80,486, forward strand.
GACCTACTTTCGACATTTTATGGCTATATTTAGGTATCTTAGGTATTTATTGGCTTAGAATCATCAAACTTTGTGAGTTGATGCATCTTGGGTTTTCGGAGAGTGACGACCAAAAATTAGGTCATGGTGACCTACTTTTGACATTTTTAGGCTATATTTAAGTATCTCCGGTACTTATTGGCTTAGAATCATCAAACTTTGTCAGTTGATGCATCTTGGGTTTTATGAGAGTGACGACCAAAAATTAGGTCATAGTGACCTACTTTTGACATTTTATGGCTATATTTAAGTATTTCCTGTACAAATTGGCTTAGAATCATCAAACTTTGTGAGTTGATGCATCTTGGGTTTTAGGAGAGTGACGACCAAAAATTAGGTCACAGTGACCTACTTTCGACATTTTATGGCTATATTTAAGTATCTCCGGTATTTATTGGCTTAGAATCATCAAACTTTGTCAGTTGATGCATCTTGGGTTTTCGGAGAGTGACGACCAAAAATTAGGTAATGGTGACCTACTTTTGACATTTTATGGCTATATTTAAGTATTTCCGGTACTTATTGGCTTAGAATCATCAAACTGTGTATGCATCTTGGGTTTTAGGAGAGTGACGACCAAAAATTAGGTCACAGTGACCTACTTTCGACATTTTATGGCTATATTTAAGTATCTTAGGTATTTATTGGCTTAGAATCATCAAACTTAGTCAGCAGATGCATCTTTGGACTCTGAAAATGTAGACTAAAATGTAGGTCATGGTGACCTACTTTCAACATTTTATGGCTATATTAAAGTATCTCTGATACTTATTGGCTTAGAATCATCAAACTTTGTCAGTTGATGCATCTTGGGTTTTCGGAGAATGTCGACCAAAAAGTAGGTCACAGTGACCTACTTTCGACATTTTATGGCTATATTTAAGTATCTTAGGTATTTATTGGCTTAGAATAATCAAACTGTGTAAGTTGATGCATTTTGGGTTTTCCAAGAATGTAGACCAAGAAGTAGTCCTTATTGGCTAAGAATCATCAAACTTTGTCAGGTGGTGCAACTTTGGTCTTAGGATACTTAGGGTTAGAGGCTTCAAATACAAGTGATAGGTTGTACAATTTATCAGAAGAGCGATTCAAGTCCCTTGGGCCTCTTGTTGTTGATGTCCTGGCATAGTCTCCTAACTAGATAGTGATTCCTTAAATAACCGAGTTTTACTGCACTAATGTTACTTATCTGGAGACCCCTAATGCTCAGAATGTCAAAAATCCCTAAAAATGTTGCATTACAAAGGAAGTCTGACTTTGGTCATCAGGGGCACCATTTGACTTTCATTACCTTATTTTGAGCGAAACTGCTCAAAAATTTTTTAAACTTTAAATATAAAGTAAGTAAACTTAACGTTTTCTTTAATGTCTTTTGGAGAAAAAATTATAAGATTATAGTTTCATACTAAAAAAATGTAAAATTATTAAAAAAAAAAATGAATTAATCAGTCACCAAATCAACATCTTTTAATAGCCAGTAAAAGAAATCATCAATTATATAATTGTGACTGAAAATTGAAATAAAGATTCCATTTATTGAGGGACTATGATTTATCACGATTGGAATATTTGTTTTTCTGGCGACAATGGTGTCCAAAATATTCAACATTTTAGCTCACCAGAGCGGAAGTCTCAATTGAGCTTTTCTGATCATATTTTCTCCGTCGTCCGTCCGTATGTCCGTCTGTAAACTTTTCACATTTTCGACTTCTTTACAAAAACCACTGGGCCAATTCTGAGCAAACTTGGTACAAAGCATCATTGGGTAAAGGGGAAAATTGTTAAAATCAAGGGCCAAGTCCCTTCACAGGGGAGGTAATCAAGAATAGACAAAAAAGGATGGGGTCTTAAAAAAATCTTTTCAAGAACCACTGGGCCAGAAAAGCTGAAACTTATGTGGAAGCATCCTGGGGTAGTTTTAAATTCTAAAGTTCTTCAAGTCATGACCTCAGGGGGTAGGGCGGGGCCACAATAGGGAACCAAAGTTTTACATAGAAATATATAATAAAAAACTTTGAAAATCTTCTTCTTAAGAACCACTGGGCCAGTGGAAGAATCCGAGAGTAGTGTAAATTCTAAATTGATCAAATCATGACCCCCAGGGGTAGGGCAGGTTCTTAATAGGGAACACAAGTTTTTAATTGAATTATATAGAAAAATACTTTAAAAATCATCTTCACATGAACTAGTGAACTGGGCCAGAAAAGCTGAAACTTATGTGGAAGCATCTGTGTGTAGTGTAGATTTTAAATTGTCCAAATTATGACCCATGTGGTAGGGTTGGGTCACAATATGTATTACAAGGGGGGAATTTGGTAAAGAACAGCATGGTAAAAGCTACTCAGGTGAGCGATGTGGCCCATGGGCCTCTTGTTAAGGGTCTATGTTGTTTTTTTATTACCCTGTTCGCAGATTTGTACACTGTACGAATTTTTAGGATTAATCAATATTCTATTTCTTCTCACTTTTCATTACAAATTTTAAGGAAATTCGAACAATAATTGTGACTTTTCTTTTATTGCATTGTGTATATTGTATCTATATTATATAAAATGATAAAACATGTGAGAAAGGAATCTTTCATAATATATGCCGTAAGCGCAAAATGTCTTTTCTTATTAAGTCTATTCCATTTCGTTATGATTTTTATTGTTGGGGAGGGGTCTTCCAAATACGGCAATTCACATGTACCCAGGTCGACGGATCAATTATGCGGCATTACGGACATTCTTAAAATCCACAGGTTGAATAAGAGAACTTGGAGATAATTATCGGTCTTAGCTGCTACAAAACTTTGTCCCTCTCCTGATCCCAGTCATTGAAGAAAGACGTTTTTTTCACCTCGCCATTTCATATAAACTGAGAATTTACTATTCATTAGGTAAAAAAAATCAGTTCATGCAAAGTAAAATTTTGGCGTTGCATTACATTTGTTAATTATATATTGTTTTACTTACATAGTTCCTGGTGAGGAAGAGAAGACGGGAAGTAACTTCCCTGATGATCCCCTGAAGCTGAAATCTATTGCATACCAACAGGAACATGGACACGAACAAATGGCAGTTCCTTACTTATTATCAATATATAATAAAATAGGCAAAGGAACAATACCTATAGCAGGATGCAGTGAAGAAAAGTTCAAAATCGCTAGTATGTTTATTTATATTTTCTTCTTTTGCATTACATATGTAGGGAAAAATTTTTGAAATCTTATAAGGAAAAGAGAAGCTAAGAACAGCAATTGATAAGGAAATATCCAAAGGTAGTCTATTCAAGTTCAAATCATGAGCCCAGGGAAAGGGTGGGGCCATTATGAGCAAATATCAAAGCTTGAATTACTGGTTGACCAAGGTAAATGCTATTTTAGTAAGTCATGTTAAGGATGCATGTACCTTTTCTGCTGATTTTGTTTTATCCATCATGTTAAGTCATTAATTGTGAAGCTTAGGAACAGTCATCAATCCCAGGTGAAGTATGTGGCCCATGCCCCCCCCCCCCCCCACATTCCATATAAAGTGAAAATTTACTACCGGTATTCATTAGTAATAAATATAAGTTCATACAAAGTAAAATTTGGTGTTGTATTACATGCGTTTATTATATAATTGTTTTACTTAGAATCCATAGTTCCTTTTGAGGAAGAGAAGACAGGAAGTGATTTCCCTGATGACGAGGAACAAATGGCAGATATCTTTTCATTAAGATATAATAGAGGCAAAGGAACAACACCGGTCTTTTCATTATTGTATGAAAAAGACAAAGGAACAAGAATGATCACAGAAAAAAGTGGAGAAAAATTAAATATAGCTAGTACGTTTATATTTTCTTCTTTTTCAATATATATACTGTAAATCACTTTTTATTCGGGAGAACTTTATTTTCGCGTAATTAAGCGAGACAGTGTGCTCGCAAAAATTTAATTCTCGCATATAATAGTATTCCATAAGATTATATAGAGCAATAACCACAATTCGTGAAAATTTTGTCTCGCTTATCAAGAGTCAATGACTATCTCGCGAAAATAAGGTGTCGCGAAAATTAAATGATCTACAGTATCTAGGAAAAAAACTTTTGAAATCTTATAAGGAAAAGGAAGATATAGAGATAATGAACAGTATTCAATCTCAAAGTTTATAAAACAATACAAAAAAGTGAAGCCATGTACACTAATTGAAATGAAATCATCCATAGATAGTGTATTCAAGTTCAAGTCATGAGCCCTGGGATAGGAAGGGGCCATTATGAGCAATGATCAAAGCATGGAATAGAAACATAGTTATGAAATATACAAGTGACCTGCCATGATTATAAATTTGAAAATTTTGCCCTGAAAGCTAAAAATCAATTTTATTCTTGTCGTAAGAAACAAAATTGTGTATTAATTCTGTGATAAAAAAAACAGACTTTCAGACTGGTACTCGTCTAAATTGCACCGACTACAAAGAGTACAGTGGATAGAATTTTAAATAAAAATCACACTTATTGGCCAAATAAACTAGATATAATAATGGTTGAAATAAAGTTAGACTACGAATTGTAAGAAGCATTCCACAATTACAATTATTAATTATCAATACAGTTCTTTATTTCTTACCAATGAAAATCTATTCGGCATTTGAGTGATTGTTTTACGTAGCGAAGAGAATGCAACGTCGTACTGAAAATCCAAGGATGACAGAGAATCATACTTTATTGGGAAAATCTTTGAAAACCTCTGAAGTACAAGAAAGCTGTGATTTGTCTGTAAATAAACAATTATCATCGGGCAGTGCAGATTGAAAATCTGCAGGATGGGACAGAAATATGCAATCAGTAACATTTTATGATTTAAGGTCCAATCTATGTAATAAATTTTATTGTTTTTAATCATTCAATTTCAGGCATTAGACATACCTCACTCCAGGAAAACCCATATTTCGACAAAAAACTTGGAGAGGTCAGAAAAAATTCTCTAAATATTGAACAAACGCATTCTCAGCAATATCATAGGAATCAAGTGAAAACAACTGATTATGAGGACATCATTCAAAGGATTGATTACCTGGACTGTTCAGGTCTGGAATTTAGTAAAGTTGAAAAAAAGCTTAAAGGTATTGAAACATTCTCTCAAATTCATGCTGATGATTTTTTTAGCTGGATGATGCAGTGGGATGAAGTCTTCCAAAAAACACAATCTCCCAAATGTCGATCCGTTTTATCCATTTTATTTGCTGCATATACCACAGAAGCAATAATAGAGTTCAAACCAAAAACTATTTCGTTGATTATTGATCACTGCATAAATCACTCTATTAAAAACAAAAACCACATATTAGTTTTTGAGCTTGTAAGGACATTCATGTTTGATGTCAATTTTAATTTGCAAAAACATTTTAAAGGGAGGAAGATTAATTCTGTCCTTATTGATACCATCTTGCAAGCTGCTAAATGCATGATTTTAAGCAAATGTCCAAAGCTTCAACAAAATACAATCAGTCTATCGTTCTGTTATGAATGCAGTCAGGAAAGTCGTCTTGTGATGATCATGTCATACAAAGGTAGTATAGAAATGAAAGACGGAATTCCCGAGAAAGCCATGGGGCTTAATCTAGTATTGTATAACTATACACAACCATCTGATGAGGCATATACGGTCTTTACCTCTATTGTGGCTTCTTGTTCCAAGATAAACTTGCCTTTTATTGCAAAAAAAGAAGCGAAACAACTTTTTAAGAAGCATTCCAACCTCACCCTGATATCAGCATCCCCATTTAAATCAACAGGATTTTCAAAAGGGAGGCACAGAGTTGTCGAAAAACCGTGCATTACTCTGTTATGTCTACATAAGGGATATATTCCATTTGGAGAAAGAGAGTTTCCAAAAGAAATCAATGGATTTGAAGTAGATGTACAGGAGGGCTATTGTTCCTTGGGAAGTGGTAGATCTATAGACTTTGGAGGACATATTCGGCGTGCCAGAGGAATTAACACCCCTGGAAATGGAAGCATTGGGGGTTTTGTTGATTTGTCAGATGGTTCAGTTGGTTTATTAACATGTGCCCACGTTGTGTTTTCATCAGATGAATTGCTAACACCAAACAGTGAAATGTATAACTTTGTACTGGGTAGAGGGATCGATTTAAACGTAGACTTTTTTGATAAAAATCAGCATAATTTCCAACTGTGTGGCACCATTGTAGATAAACGTTTTCCATCATCATCTGATAACAATTCAGTTGATGCTGCTTTGATCAAACTTGATCCAACTGTGAATGAATATGTATTTCCCGCTACTGATCAGCTTTATTCAGCAGGTAAGCTGTTTGAATATTTTATGTTCTATTCAGTCATCAATGACTCTGCGGGGGATTAAATGAGCCGAACTCTCATGCAGGTTTTATGGCTATGCAAGTGTATGTTTTTTTGTGGAAATATTACAATAGACTCTATTCACGCACGCGCTAAAGTTCGTAGCGATAACGAGGCTGACCTGACAAAAAGCACATGTGCGAGCAGACGCTGAAAATGGACGGCCATGCGAAAACAGGCTCCGCGGCTTATTGTTGCGTGCCGCTTTGTAGCGAGGACAGTCGTCGGGGTACAGCAACATCCTTCCACTCTTTTCCAAAGGATCCATCTGCACGGAAAGAGTGGATTATTAAAATACGGCGAGACGAAGGCCCTGACTTCCATGTAAGTTTTTCACGTGCCTGACTCTGAGTTTGTCGGTTTTGTGAATATATAAAAATCCCTCACTGAAACAACTGAAAAAAGTCACAGATTTTAAATTTTGATTATATTTTCCTTTAATTTCATTGAGTTTTGACACATTGGACCCTTTTATTTAATCACAGTGAGGCGATAGATTCCACATCACCAGTGATGTTTACGTCCATCTTGCTATATTATAAACTGCACACAAGCGAAGTTTCGTATCATCTGGCACTTTCATTACATCTCTACATGGTTTGAAGTTAAATTATTACATTTCGATATAACACCCTTTAATACATTTTCAAGTCATATAAAATGTATTTTGAATGATAAATATCGCTACAAGCGTGAAAACCCAAGCCCCATTCCAACCAACATGCCACTTAATTATTCGCTGACAGATAAGTCGGACCATAACAATGTCGGACTATAACAAACTCGGACTATACCGAAGTCGGACTATGACAAAGTCGGACTACCGTATATATTTGTTTAGTAATAACAGATCCCTGTGTTGGATATGAAATTAATTTGTATTCTGTTAGATATATAAAGTTGAAGACTTATATAAAATTAAAATAAATTACTTTGAACAATCTGTAAATATTAAATAATTCATTATCATTGTGTTTTTCTTTACTTTTACTTACCGGTATAAGTAAATTAAAAAACAAAAATAAAATCAATTATTCATTATATTTTTTTCACCTTAAAGCATTAATTACATCATCTATAAGAATAATAGTCCAGATCTTACAGAGGAAAGGTCTTTTCAAGTAAGAGTAATGATCTCTTGACTTTAAATATTAACTTATAAGTTAAGATTAATAGCTATGCATTTAATAATATATTTTTTTTTCATTTTTTGTTTATTTGTCTGAACATTTTCGACAAAATACTTTATATAAATATATATATTAATTAAAATCAACATAGCTTTCAAAAAATAACCAGGAGTAAACTTTTCTCAACAGGCATTCTCAACGACATATATAGTAAATTTGTAAAAGCGATTTACACACTCAAAATTGTGCTTTCAAAATTGCTTGTGTCTGGTTATACGTATCTATAGGGCCTATAAAAGTCATATATCTCTGTAACAAAACATAAATATATTTGGTATTTAAAAATAGTAAATAGCACAGTGGGCGTATAGATTTCCTCTGCAGGTGTTTATAACTGTTAATTATAGAAAGTGCAAAATATTTATTTGGGTTCAAATATTTGAAATAAATTTATAACTTAATTAATTAACATAATTATATTAAGATATAGTAAATTTAATCTATGGTCCGAGTTTGTTATAGTCCGAGATTGTTATGGTCCGGCTTTGTGGAGTCCGAGTTTGTTATAGTCCGAGTTTGTTATAGTCCGACATTGTTTTGGTCCGACTTATCAGTTAATCAATAATTTCGATCCGAAGACAAAAACAAATCTCTTCATAACATCTGGAGCCTGTATAGTATTAAATCAAACAAATGTATCATTATGTATACACTGTATCGTTCGTGAGACATGTTTAATATTTAGGCTATTTGAAATTAGGCCTACAATTTATAGGCCATATGGGCATCAACAAAACAAAATGCCAAACATACACTAAGCCTGTTCTCAAAATCAGTAACTATTGAGAATACATGTACATTTACACTTGTAATCAAGATGTCCAGTTCCTTTTAGTTATATCTAAAAGTTTTAAAAATTCTTTTGTCTACAGCATCCTAATTTTATATGCACCAACTTGGAATATTTTTTTTATTCTGCAACTACCCTTTGCATATAGTTCCCTCACAATAAGTGCGGCACTACTCTTTTGCAGGGCAAAATGCTATATTTTGGTTAAATTTGATGTAAAGGCAATTGTCTTTCCATGTCATTTGAATATCTATCTGTATCAACAAAAATGCCAATGAATTTGCCATGCAAAAGAGTAGAGCCACGTACGTTGAATTATGGTGAAGGAGGCAATTGATATAATAAAGCCAAGGTAAGCAGCTGGTATAAACCAAAGATATATTTTGAAAATTTGGCAAAGAAAGCCTTGTGCACCCATTATTTAATTACATTCTAAGCTTTATATAAAGGAGATGTTTCAACAGAAGCATAATATAAGTATATATATATATACTTTATCATAAAGTATTTTTTTAAGTATATTTTTTAAAACATATATAATTTCTTAATTGTAACTGAAATAATAGCAATGCCAATCGGATGTTCTACAACTTGATTAATATTTTTCAGATATCCAAGTCCACATATGTGTGCTCAAAGCATTTTAAGGAAGATGATATTGTTAAAACATTGACAGGTACAAGGCTAGTACAAGCAGCTTCAAAGTTTAAGTTCTTTTGCTGTTACTTCATTTAATTGATCTATGATAAATTTATATTCTTCAATTCAAAATATATAAACTTTCTAAAAAATCAAGATGGCATTTCTAATTAAAGTTCAAAAATAAAATTGTAATTTGGGGAAAAGTAAAACATAAACAAACATGTAATACTTTAATTTGGAAATACATGATTAAAAATTAAATGATGGTTAAACATCTATACATCTTTTAGGACTAAGAAAATTGAAGAAAGGCACAGTGCCAAGTATGTTTCCATGGACCAAGATTGCACCAAGCCGTAAACCACCCAAGAAGAGAGAAGGACCTCCTCAGTAAGATTTAATAAGTGATGATACAATTTGCAGTATTAATTTGCTAGTGATAAACAAAATGCTGCATTGTATTATTTAAGCACTGAGTTGTAAATTTTGATGTCCATCATGTCACAACATGGACAGCTGTGCTCACAAATTGAGTTATATACATGCATAAGCACATCATGTGTTTGTACAACTGGTCATGTTACAGCATAATGGACATGAAAAATGGACAATTCGGTACTTATATTAACATTTGTTAAGTAATAAATACAGCTTGAATAATGCACACAATACCTGTATAAGGCCATAGTAAAAAAAATCCTAGATTGTCATCCTCATCTCCATTTTTTTTTTTCAAAATAATTCTTTTTTCTTTGTCTTAATTCAGACAGGGATCGGTAATCAATTACAGGTACTTTTCAACTTTCGTTCTCTATCCCACATATATCAGTATGATTTCTACAGCTCAGCTGACAAGATCAATGACTATTGCTGTAATATAAACTGAAGTATTTAATAAACAAGGAGCATCAGTTGTGAAAGATTCCTGATGCCAGACAATGTGTAGTAAGAGATAATAATTATATACCTTTTAAGGTATTCAATGTATAACGACCATATTTTGTACCTAATAAATGAACGGTCCAATATTTTTAATCATGGTAGCAATTTGAAGATATTATCAAATGAAAATGCTCCACCAAAGGAATTTACAAAATTTTGATTATTGTCCAATTAATATCACTTTGAATTTTACATTGAAGTCTATGGGCAGTGCATGTTTTTATAAGATATTGTAAAAAGTAATTTGAATTTCAAAGAAATCTCTTGGTGAAAATATGCATAAACTCCCTCTTTATTAAAATATAAAATAAAATAAATTATTTACCGCAGAAATTTTGTGAAATCAAAAATTTTCTTCTTTTCATCAAGGGCAGATAACTCTTCAAAAACTGTAAATGTGCAAAATGACCGTCTCCTTACATGTTATAAGTCTTGTGAATTTGGTTTATTTCACTTTTATCGTTTTCTAGCTGTGTGCTTTTAACTAGTTTAAAATTATTTAACAAAGAAAAGCTGGAGACCAACACCTTGAGGTTAAAATTGCGGAAGATTCCCACGTGTGGATACCGAAAGGTATTCAATAGGGTCTGTAACTAAAGTTATAAACTTAAAAGTATAAAACAGTCTACCAACACTTCGTGAGAATGCAGCAGTAAATTTATTTTGTTGACCGGTTTCGACCTGTGACGGTCGTCATCAGAACAATCAAGCATGTAAATTTATCTACTGAAGTAAAAAATGCGGATGACGTTGCTATATATACAAAAAATGCGGATGGCGTTGCTATATACAAAATAAAATGCGGAGTGTTTTGCACATATATGCGGACTTGCTTAACAATGGTACTTTATACAAGATATAATCAATTTACGTTTCCTCTAAAGTTTTTCTGACTTAAGATTTAGTCAGTAAATAACATTGTTGTTTTATGATTAATAAAATCGTCCATAAATTGTGTGGATTGTTATTCTTCTGTTGCATCATCAAGCTGTTTCGGTAGACTGTGACGTCACAATGGAAAAAAATACGGATGATTTGTACATAGAGAGTGCGTAAAATTATATAAGTGGACATTAGATTACATTTCCTATAAATGTTGAGATAACATAAAATGTAGTTTGGTTTCATAAATTTCTACTTCTGAATAGTCCTATTTTGTGGAGGATAATAATTGTTAGTAAAATTACATTAAAATAATTGACATGTATTAATATAAACAAAGCTAATTTGTTTAGAATGTTCAAGAGTTCATAGTAGTTTTAAGATGAAATTCGTTCAGACGAAATGTGAAGGTATAAAGATCCTTGCTCCAATTCGTCCATTACAAAAAAGGGGGGGGGGGTGTAGTTAACAATTACTGGGATTTTTATTGTCCTTGAATGCTTTTGTTGATTCCTTATCGGCTTCATTCTTCTTCATAATGTTAGGAATTGCAGTTAAAAGATTGTTTATATGTTCCATTTCGTTAGTGTTTTCTAAATTATGGCCACCAACTCCATTCCAAAGTTAAACGAATCAATTAACCAGGAAGTGAATGAATCTCTCAAGGTAGACATCAGTAACCCCAAAAAAAGATTCCGCAATTCTTCACAATCTGATACGGATATAGAATATTCAGAGACAACTAACAAATCTCAACAAGCAACAGCAGGGAAAGAAACCTCTATTGCAACATCCGTTCCAGTGGAATCTTCCGAGAAACCGAAAATATCAGAAGAAAATGTTGCCATTTTTAGGACACTCCGAAAACTTCATATTAAACTCCAAAGAACTAAAAGCCATGCCGCATACCTGAATAAATGCCAACAACAGGACCTCATACCAAAAACACTGAGAGCCAAAATAATTCCACCAATTCCAGACAGTAATGCTTTATTTCTCCTAAACTGGGAGGAAGCACACCTTAATTTTAGCCGCAGCCTCATCCGCTTACTTTATGAATATTGGAATACGAGAATTAATACGATTAACACACAGATACTTGATTTAAAATCCCAGCTGAAAAACAAAGAAAACACTAACGAAATGGAACATATAAACAATCTTTTAACTGCAATTCCTAACTTTATGAAGAAGAAGGAAGCCGATAAGGAATCAACAAAAGCATTCAAGGACAATAAAAATCCCAGTAATTGTTAACTACACCCCCCCCCTTTTTTGTAATGGACGAATTGGAGCAAGGATCTTTATACCTTCACATTTCGTCTGAACGAATTTCATCTTAAAACTACTATGAACTCTTGAACATTCTAAACAAATTAGCTTTGTTTATATTAATACATGTCAATTATTTTAATGTAATTTTACTAACAATTATTATCCTCCACAAAATAGGACTATTCAGAAGTAGAAATTTATGAAACCAAACTACATTTTATGTTATCTCAACATTTATAGGAAATGTAATCTAATGTCCACTTATATAATTTTACGCACTCTCTATGTACAAATCATCCGTATTTTTTTCCATTGTGACGTCACAGTCTACCGAAACAGCTTGATGATGCAACAGAAGAATAACAATCCACACAATTTATGGACGATTTTATTAATCATAAAACAACAATGTTATTTACTGACTAAATCTTAAGTCAGAAAAACTTTAGAGGAAACGTAAATTGATTATATCTTGTATAAAGTACCATTGTTAAGCAAGTCCGCATATATGTGCAAAACACTCCGCATTTTATTTTGTATATAGCAACGCCATCCGCATTTTTTGAGTTGGCTCGCGTAGCGAGCTACTCCTTGTCGACATAGCCGTTTCAGAGCTGTAAAATTTTTCACGCATTTATTAAGGTGATCCATACGCCAAATATAATAGTTCTAGCAAAAAATGCTTTGGTTTGAGTGATTGTATAAACATAAGAGGTAAAAACTGTATAAATTTCATACTGTAACATTATTTATGCCTTCATGCTTTTAAAGACATTTTTGATTAAATACCCGTGCAATGTACAATTACTGCGTATGAATATATGTTCAAGCATGTTAGGCGGATCTAATCTTCCCATCTGAAGTTTATTTATAATTGACCTAGAATACTCTCTAACACAAACGCCTGCTGCTCTCATTAGCTGCAGCTAGTTGTTGCTGAAAATCTATTTTTAGAATCCAGATTTGCTGTGGGAATCTATAACCTAATTATTCCATAACACTAACCACTTCAGCTAATGTGCTGAAATTCATTATAAAATCCAGTCAAAATAATACGGAAGCCCATTAGTGCCAACCTGTATATATAAAGGAAAAGCAATATACACTTTATTTATGAACCTAACATGGATCAGACATATAATATTCAATCTCTTAAGATGCAAAATAAACTGAATATATAAAGGTATGGTGCCCAGATGTATGGAAAAGCTCAATTGACTCGAGCGAGTCAACTCGCAGGCCCTTCAGGCCTTTGATTGTATATATAGCAACGTCATCCGCATTTTTTACTTCAGTAGATAAATTTACATGCTTGATTGTTCTGATGACGACCGTCACAGGTCGAAACCGGTCAACAAAATAAATTTACTGCTGCATTCTCACGAAGTGTTGGTAGTCTGTTTTATACTTTTAAGTTTATAACTTTAGTTACAGACCCTATTGAATACCTTTCGGTATCCACACGTGGGAATCTTCCGCAATTTTAACCTCAAGGTGTTGGTCTCCAGCTTTTCTTTGTTTTGTATTTTACATTGTTACTGGGACCCCTGCATACCATAAGGTATCCACCATTCCGAACTGCGCTATACATTATGGCCACCAACTCCATTCCAAAGTTAAACGAATCAATTAACCAGGAAGTGAATGAATCTCTCAAGGTAGACATCAGTAACCCCAAAAAAAGATTCCGCAATTCTTCACAATCTGATACGGATATAGAATATTCAGAGACAACTAACAAATCTCAACAAGCAACAGCAGGGAAAGAAACCTCTATTGCAACATCCGTTCCAGTGGAATCTTCCGAGAAACCGAAAATATCAGAAGAAAATGTTGCCATTTTTAGGACACTCCGAAAACTTCATATTAAACTCCAAAGAACTAAAAGCCATGCCGCATACCTGAATAAATGCCAACAACAGGACCTCATACCAAAAACACTGAGAGCCAAAATAATTCCACCAATTCCAGACAGAATGCTTTATTTCTCCTAAACTGGGAGGAAGCACACCTTAATTTTAGCCGCAGCCTCATCCGCTTACTTTATGAATATTGGAATACGAGAATTAATACGATTAACACACAGATACTTGATTTAAAATCCCAGCTTAAAAACAAAGAAAACACTAACGAAATGGAACATATAAACAATCTTTTAACTGCAACTCCTAACTTTATGAAGAAGAATGAAGCCGATAAGGAATCAACAAAAGCATTCAAGGACAATAAAAATCCCAGTAATTGTTAACTACACCCCCCATTTTTGTAATGGACGAATTGGAGCAAGGATCTTTATACCTTCACATTTCGTCTGAACGAATTTCATCTTAAAACTACTATGAACTCTTGAACATTCTAAACAAATTAGCTTTGTTTATATTAATACATGTCAATTATTTTAATGTAATTTTACTAACAATTATTATCCTCCACAAAATAGGACTATTCAGAAGTAGAAATTTATGAAACCAAACTACATTTTATGTTATCTCAACATTTATAGGAAATGTAATCTAATGTCCACTTATATAATTTTACGCACTCTCTATGTACAAATCATCCGTATTTTTTTCCATTGTGACGTCACAGTCTACCGAAACAGCTTGATGATGCAACAGAAGAATAACAATCCACACAATTTATGGACGATTTTATTAATCATAAAACAACAATGTTATTTACTGACTAAATCTTAAGTCAGAAAAACTTTAGAGGAAACGTAAATTGATTATATCTTGTATAAAGTACCATTGTTAAGCAAGTCCGCATATATGTGCAAAACACTCCGCATTTTATTTTGTATATAGCAACGCCATCCGCATTTTTTGTATATATAGCAACGTCATCCGCATTTTTTACTTCAGTAGATAAATTTACATGCTTGATTGTTCTGATGACGACCGTCACAGGTCGAAACCGGTCAACAAAATAAATTTACTGCTGCATTCTCACGAAGTGTTGGTAGTCTGTTTTATACTTTTAAGTTTATAACTTTAGTTACAGACCCTATTGAATACCTTTCGGTATCCACACGTGGGAATCTTCCGCAATTTTAACCTCAAGGTGTTGGTCTCCAGCTTTTCTTTGTTTTGTATTTTACATTGTTACTGGGACCCCTGCATACCATAAGGTATCCACCATTCCGAACTGCGCTATACATTATGGCCACCAACTCCATTCCAAAGTTAAACGAATCAATTAACCAGGAAGTGAATGAATCTCTCAAGGTAGACATCAGTAACCCCAAAAAAAGATTCCGCAATTCTTCACAATCTGATACGGATATAGAATATTCAGAGACAACTAACAAATCTCAACAAGCAACAGCAGGGAAAGAAACCTCTATTGCAACATCCGTTCCAGTGGAATCTTCCGAGAAACCGAAAATATCAGAAGAAAATGTTGCCATTTTTAGGACACTCCGAAAACTTCATATTAAACTCCAAAGAACTAAAAGCCATGCCGCATACCTGAATAAATGCCAACAACAGGACCTCATACCAAAAACACTGAGAGCCAAAATAATTCCACCAATTCCAGACAGTAATGCTTTATTTCTCCTAAACTGGGAGGAAGCACACCTTAATTTTAGCCGCAGCCTCATCCGCTTACTTTATGAATATTGGAATACGAGAATTAATACGATTAACACACAGATACTTGATTTAAAATCCCAGCTTAAAAACAAAGAAAACACTAACGAAATGGAACATATAAACAATCTTTTAACTGCAATTCCTAACTTTATGAAGAAGAAGGAAGCCGATAAGGAATCAACAAAAGCATTCAAGGACAATAAAAATCCCAGTAATTGTTAACTACACCCCCCCCCCCTTTTGTAATGGACGAATTGGAGCAAGGATCTTCATACCTTCACATTTCGTCTGAACGAATTTCATCATAAAACTACTATGAACTCTTGAACATTCTAAACAAATTAGCTTTGCTTATATTAATACATGTCAATTATTTTAATGTAATTTTACTAACAATTATTATCCTCCACAAAATAGGACTATTCAGAAGTAGAAATTTATGAAACCAAACTACATTTTATGTTATCTCAACATTTATAGGAAATGTAATCTAATGTCCACTTATATAATTTTACGCACTCTCTATGTACAAATCATCCGTATTTTTTTTCCATTGTGACGTCACAGTCTACCGAAACAGCTTGATGATGCAACAGAAGAATAACAATCCACACAATTTATGGACGATTTTATTAATCATAAAACAACAATGTTATTTACTGACTAAATCTTAAGTCAGAAAAACTTTAGAGGAAACGTAAATTGATTATATCTTGTATAAAGTACCATTGTTAAGCAAGTCCGCATATATGTGCAAAACACTCCGCATTTTATTTTGTATATAGCAACGCCATCCGCATTTTTTGTATATATAGCAACGTCATCCGCATTTTTTACTTCAGTAGATAAATTTACATGCTTGATTGTTCTGATGACGACCGTCACAGGTCGAAACCGGTCAACAAAATAAATTTACTGCTGCATTCTCACGAAGTGTTGGTAGTCTGTTTTATACTTTTAAGTTTAAAATTATTTAAAATCAGTCAAAATCCCTTCGTTATACATTGAATACCTTAAATTTACCTTTAACTATATATGACTTTCATTCGGATATAAACGATATCTACACCATCTGATCAAGTCAAAAATAATGCATGTATAATGGAAAAAATAATAAAAATATGTTATAAAATCCACCGACCTGCCTTGATTTTTAAAAAATATTGGATGAGAATCTAAATTTTTTTTAATTAAAGCCTAATTACATGTGTAGGTTATTGGCTGATTAATGAGCCATTGTAATAGCTCACCTAAACAGATCGAAAGCTCAAGTGTCAGATTTTCTGATCAAATTTGTGTATTATTCGTCACTGCGTGGTGTTTTTAGTATCATTATAAGTAATATTTCACATTTTCTTTCATTGAGCTAGTTCAACAAAACTTGGCACATGCATGTACAATCCTTTGGTGAGGGGAAATCAAGATTGTTCAAAATCACCTTTCAAAGGGACATAATTAAGAAATAGTCAATGAAAATTGTATGTGGGATTCTCTAAAAATCTTCTGAAAAAAAATGGGAGCCAGGAAAGATGAGACTTATAATTGAAACCTTATCGATATATAGTATAGTTTCAAGTTTTACTTATTTGGAATGCATAGAAAAAAACTAAACTGTAAATTTAAATATATTTATAAAACTAGCAATACACATGTATTTTGCATGTAAGTGTGGGGAAATTTTAGGCATTCAAAGCATCATAACACAGACACGGGGTCAAAGTGTTAAAGGTTACATTTTAATTTGACATCACACACGTTGAACGCCTTGGAAGTGCAATGTCATAAGCGAGAACTAAATATCAAGTTCAATTTAAACAGAAGATGTTGCATTGGCTCTTCCATTATCTGGAATGTACCCCAAACAATAATACCGGAATTTTGAAATATAAATCAACATTTTCATTAATGAAACACTTCATAGGTTTAATATTCAGTTTGTTTGCAAACACTGTTGTAATTATGAGACTATTTCTTTCAAAAAATAATGATTCATGGACTCATTGCTTAAAGATATCCTCTTATATGTTGGTTCAAATCACCCCAGAGGGAGAGCATCACAGTAATTAATATGGTCAGTCTTGTCTTGCGTGAAAAAAAGTAAATTGTTTTTATAGATACACACTTTTCCCCCAGATAAATCTGTTTTGGTACCAATGGATTATGAAAGTTAAAAAAAACTTACCTGGATGTGTAAACGTTAGTGTAAAGTATGTCATGAAAATAATTTCTACATGCAATGTTGTGTCTGCCCTCAAACTTAATTTTTCTTTTATCATTTTCTATGTAGTGAAGCTTTTATACGACCAGACATGTAAAAAGTATTGCACAAATTGCAATTTTGTGATCAAATGTGGTTTATGAATCATTAATGTTTTGAATGTGCAAATTTTTAGTTCCAATAAGATAAGCTTACTTCTCAAAGTTCTACTGTATCAAAATAACACATAGCTATGTATTGTACATGTATTTTAATACATATTGATCTTTTCAGAGAAGAAACATCAGTTATTAAGAAGAAGAAAACATCATCGTCGACACAGACCAACATTCATCAACTGCATCATGTGCCATTTACACACCAACAGATATGCCATCTGAAGAGCATGACTATTGTCGCCAAGCACCATCTCTTGAAGAAGATCTTGAGGTAATACACAGATCATGAGTTCCATTGATCTTGGGGGTGTGTTGTCTTTAGTTCACACCTGAGCTGAAAATTCAAGTGAGCTTTTCTGATCACCCATTGTCTGTCGTCTTTCCATTTGTCTGTAAACTTTGCATATTTTTAACTTCTTCTCAAGAACTACAGGATTAATTTTAACTGAACTTGGTACTACAAAGCATCCGTGGGTAAAGGAGAATATGAAATTTTAATTTGAAGGCCCAAGTCCTATTTTGAGGGGAGATAATCAAGAAAAAGGTGGGGTCATTATAAATCTTCCCAAGTGGGCCAGAAAAGCTGAAACTTATGTGGAAGCATGCTGGGCTAGTGTAGATGCTGAATTAATCAAATCATGACCCCGAGGGGCAGGGTGGGGCAATAATAGGGAATCTTGCTTTTACATTGAAAAAAAGGACATTTTTCAAAAATCATATGAAGAACAACTGGGTTAGAAAAGATTAAACTTATGTGGAAGCATGCTTGGCTAGTGTAGATGCTAAATTAATCAAATATCATGACCCCCAGGGGCAGAGTGGTGCCATAATAGGAAATCCTAGTTTTACATTGAAAAATGAAGCACATTTTTCAAAAAATCATATCAAGAACCACTGGGTCAGAAAAGCTTAAAGTTATGTGGAAGCTTAGCATCTGGAACAGTGTTTAGATTCTCATATCATGACCCTGGGGATAGGATGGGGCAATAATAGGGAATTCGAGTTTTACATAATAGATAGTACAAGGCGGAAATCTTTTAAAGATCAGAAATTACTCAGGTGAGCAATGTGCTTTATTGGCCCTTGTATATGAAAACCACATTGGAAATCTTATCTGTTAACACTGTTAAACAAACCACCAGTACAGATTTTGAAGTAGCATTTGCTCCATCAGTGACATCCAATGATGTACATTTGATTTTCATGATATAATATTCCGTCATGTAAATATACATGTCTCTGTTATATTGTGGTAATGTTGATATTTATTTGGAAATATACATATGTCACTGTGTAATACTACATTGTAGGCAATGAAGATACACATTTCTGAACTAGAAGAAAGGGTACAGCACCTTGAGAAGAAAGTAGAGAAGTTTGGGATTGAGAGATTTTCTAAAGATCCAAATTTGATAAATTTTTACACTGGTTTTTCTACTTACGATATTTTTTGTGCTGTATATAATGTTGTTGAGCCAACAGCCTCAAATATGATCAGGTGGTCACAAGTTCAGAGAAATAGAAACATTGTTTGTAATCCTTTTAGAGAAGAGTCTTTGTCAATTGTAGATCAATTTTTTATGTTTTTATGTAGAATTAGACAAGGTTTTTTTGAAGAAGATTTAGCACAACGTTTTTGTGTGTCTCAAAGCACTGTTAGTCGTATTATTATTACTTGGAGCAATTACTTGTATTGTGTTTTGGGATGTTTACCCATATGGCCAGATTTAGATATTGTTAAACAGAATATGCCAGAATGCTTTAAGACTACTTTTCCCAATACACGAGTTATTTTGGATTGTACAGAAATACGTGTGCAGACTCCAAGTGCCAAAGTACTTAACTCTCAGTCATATTCAAATTACAAGTCTCATACTACCTTTAAAGGCTTGATTGGTATAACCCCTCATGGTGCTGTATGTTTTGTTAGCAGATTATTTACTGGCAATATTTCTGATAAAGATGTTACACAAAGAAGTGGTATACTTGATCTATTAGAACAAGGTGATGATGTGATGGTCGACAAAGGTTTTTTAATCCAAGATTTACTTGACAGTGTTGGTGCACACTTGATTATTCCACCTTTTTTAGGAAGTAAAGTAAAATTTAGTAAAGATGAAGTTAGTAAAACTCAGCAAATAGCAAGACTAAGAATTCATGTAGAAAGAGCTATCAGAAGGTGTAAAGAGTACCATATTTTTGATAATGTTCTGCCATTGTCTGTTGCTGGGACTGTAAACCAGATTTGGTCTGTGTGTTGTTTATTAACAAATTTTAAAGAAAAGTTATTTTGAGAGATATTTTCATTGAATTGTTGAAGAGTGTTGCATGTAAATGAACATCATTTGCATATTTGAATTATACTAGACATGTACAATGGAGATGGAACTTATACCTGTATATATTTAAAACAGAAATCGTTGCAGGCTTTAGGAATTTTTTTTTGTAAATTTTTATTGATATGTGCTTCATGTGAGAAAGATCTTTTTGGGAAAAGAAATTAATACCATGACATTTTTTCCAGATTTGGGAAATTTGATGATGTAATGCACATATTTTAAAATAGGATTTAATTAATACAAGTATTTTTAAATTGCACTGTATTTGTAATGCTATAATCAGTTCTTTGTTAATTAATTAACACAATTGCAATTGTATTAAGATTTACTTTGTATGGTATGATTTTTGTGTTTTGGATGATTGATTGTTTAGTGATTCACTGATTGTACCAGTATAATGTTTAACTTCCCTCTTGAGAATTTTTCACTCATCAACTTCTTACTCTGCGACTCTAGAGCAGATGCTCTAACCACTGCCCCAAGTGGGATCAAAGCTCATTAATTACAACTTTTTGAAAATAACAAGCCTTTAAACAAATTTGGATCTACATTACCTAAAGATGCTTGCATATTATTTCATGTATGACAAATCCCTCTCCCCTACATGTGTATATTTCAATATGCTATAGAGGAAAGATATTTGAACAAACTTGGATCTACACTATATCAACATTTTGATCTACACTATATACATGTAAGGAAGCTTTTGCCTCTTATGGCTATAAAAGATTTTTTTTTTTTTAGTAGAAAAGGTTATGATGCCAAAATGTTCATTGTTTCCCAATCATTTTCCCAGTACATATTCATTTATATGGAGAATGGGGTAATTCATTTAAAATAAACAGATGATAGACTTCTTTTGATCAGAAAAAGCTTACTTGACTTTTGGATTGGCTAAACCGAGAAACTAAACAAACAAAAATAACAGCATGTGTGCATGTACTTGCATGTACTTTTTTTCTTTCTTTTGATCCATCATAGATGCTCAATTTAAAACCATACTGCCACTTCCTCCAAAATTAATTCCATTGAGACCATTGAATCAAAAGTGGGACCAGTGCCCAGAGGTTCCCTTTTTTTCATATCAGCCAAAAAAATTGATGAGAATTATAAACCATCCTGCTTTTCCTACTTTTCCTGATTACAATTTAGGCCATGCAAAATTTATTCTTTGGTTCTCAGGCCTTTTTTTTAGGAAATATGATAAGGGAGGGAGGCATTTTTTTTTTTTACTTTTTATTGCCCCCAAAATATGATGAGGCAGCTTTTTACACTGTACAAAACCTCAATAAATGATGAGGGAGGTTATTTTTTTTAACATATTTTATTGATTTAGCAATAAAAAGGGTCAACGAGGCACCCTTGGAAGAGAGGGCCTGAGAACCAAGAAATTAATTTTTTATGGCCTTACCTATACTTGATCAATTTTTAATACAGCTCTGAGTCTGGATGAACAAAATGTTTATGATTGACTTAATAAACGTGTCAAAAACCGATTCTGACATCAAACAAAATACAGTTGAACAGTCTTAAAATCCCCACTGGAATTAAACAAGAAAACAGAGAATTTAATACTTCATCTACATTTAAAAGATTTTGTTCACGGAAAAAAGATTTTGAAACTTTGGCTGACGCATTATTAAAAAGTAACAAATTTAAACAGTAGCATGAAATTTGGACTTAAACATGAACAGAAGCATATACTGGTATAACAGAAAACAATGTCTTAAAGCAGGTTTAGTCAACAATCCCTCATGTTTTGATCTGAGAACTTCTCCTGACAGGAAAGTCATAGACCCCAACTTTGTTCCTATGTATGGGCTATTAGAAATTATTTGTCCAAGTGCCAACTTGATTACAAATTTTAAACATTTAACTCTTGTGAATGACAGCTATAAACTAAAATTCTTTCGTGAATATTACCGATATTATCAGATAATGGATCAAATAGGTTTGACCGTTGCTTTGAGGTGCGATTTGTTCATTTAGTGTCGAGATGACTACCATATAGAAAGAATTTGTACCTGGAAAGTGGTAGGAAATGAAACAAAAATTTTACATATTTTATTTCCATTACTATTTACCAAAATGTGTTCAATACTGAATATATAACATCATTTGTTGTCATTGTATTTTGATTGAGAGATTCCACAAAACAAGACATGTTTTACTTCCATTACTTTTTACCAAAATATGTTCAATACTGAATATAACATCATTTGCTGTCATTGTATTTTGATTCTGAGATTCTAAGATGTTCTGATATGGAATTGTTTGCTGAATGGGACAATAAAATTTTGATTTCATACAATCTGTTCTTTTAATTTATGTGTACATCATCAACTGCTTCAGAATGAATACCCTCTAACCTCTGGGGTACATGTATATGCCATGTTTGAGGCATTGATTAGATTTGACACGTGGCACCATCTTTAAATCAAGCTTTTGATAGTGGGCTAATGTGTATATAGTAGGCCTAAATTATGGCTGCAATGTCCAGAGCCTGCTTTCATGTGCAGTTAGAACTTTCAACAGTGGTGCAAGCTGCAGCTTTAAGAGCAATTTGAAAATTATGTGGGGAATCATTTTTCCTCATAGAAGGAAGCACTTGGCTCAAATACAAGCACCAGTCCCCCCTGGTGTACATGGTCTCACTGAAACAATAGGAGAAGCTTACTTAGCTTCCTTGCAAGTGAAAATTGATCAGGAAACGGAAATAAAAACAACCAAGGACAAAATGAAACCGATTTCAATAAAAGAAAAGAAATTTGGACAAATAATATATAATAAAAATGAATAAAAGAAACTGAAAACAAAGTTCGGATTTATTTGCAACATTATTAGGAAAGCAAAAGAATCAGATGCTCTATTTGTTAATTTATACAATAAATTTCAGCTATATAATAACTTCAAATGGTATTTTCGATATATAACGTAATACAGGACTTTGACGTTTGTGAACATGATGGTGTGGAACATGTACATGTGGACTTGGCTACTCAAGAGGAAAAATATTTTGAAAAATAACCCTGATTATTGTCAGTGCATCAATTCTACATTAGTTGTTGTCTTCAGTCTCCTCAATATACATTTTCGAGAGGATTACTACTTTTAATCTGCATGTATCTTCACTTCATATCTCAGCCAATATGCACAAAGAAAATATTGAAATCCATTGAGCTAAATCATAATCAAAGCTTGTCTTTTATTCTTTGAAAGTATGTAGCACATGTATATATACATATGCATTATTCAATCTGACATATATTTGAATTTAGTTTATGGTAAGCATGTACAGTAGTTATATGAACCTTAAATTGCTGTATATGCATATCGAATGTTTACACAGTGCTTTGTTCACATATAAAATTCGATGTTTTCTTCATGAAATGCCTTGCAATTTTTCAAAAGGGAAAAAAATATATCAAAACAAAGGAAAATCAAGAAATATAAATAATAATTAAAAAAGAAAACAAAGACATAATTATATCAAATGAAAACAGTTAATATTTATTTATATGAACAAAATTTTAGAAAAGTCATATGTGTTTATCTATAAATGAGGTAAATAATCACAGAATCATAACATCTGCGTAATGAACTTGCATTCTTTGAACAGCTGACTGCATAAATATTTTGATATGGGCTCTATAAACCACGCCCACTTTAGTGTACGTAGACCCTACATACATTTCACAGAACGTGGCCAGAATTTTTCTATATGATTTTTTTCTTTCAAAATGATAACTAAAAAGTATCTATTTACTACTTGTGACGAATTTTTATTGTCTTCCGTTAATTGAATCTCAATAATAATGACAGATATCAACGTAAAGAATTCTATGCATGCTGTCCGATGGACCATCGTAAAATTGTAAACAAACCTTCGACATCGTGTTACATAGCCTATAGCAAAATTACTGTATCCTCTTTTGAGCGATTTATTGAGTATTTTTTATGTCGTTGACCATGTCGATATCACATCGTCAGTAATCTTAGCTACATTTGTGAGAGAGCGCGTCCACGCCGGATGACCTTCGCCGCACTTCGCCATTTTGTCGTAGTGAAGGACGCTAGTTTGTCAGGTAAGCCTCGGTTTCGTATTTTAATGGCGGACGCGTGAATAGAGTCTATTCTTCGAATTTACCTTTGTGTTTTAATGTTAAAAGTATATGTGAAAAAGATATATAAGATTCTAAATAAGCTAAACCACAGAATGTCTCACATGGTTAGAAACTTCTAGTCTGTAATAGTATTTTGGATACATTACCAAAATGTTTACATTGTTTATAATGATTGTTGTAATATTTTAGTTTAAAAGCGGATCCAGGATGTAGCAAAAATAATAACAGAAATACATGTATTTCAATGTATATATTTCTTATGATTTTTATCCAGCATTTTGAAATTTAACTGTAAATGGGTTACATGTACTTATTAGGTAAATATATAATGTATTTTCAGTGAAATGTGTAATATTCCTGTGGCAACTTAATTATTAAAGCAAAAGAAAAAAATCACAGCACGACACTTTTACAAATCACAGCAAACCTTTTCAACAGTGAATGTCTGTCTAAAGAGCTTCAAATTTAAATACCATACAGTTCTCCATAATAGTTGGAAAGCGTATTTTGACGTGAATGTTTTTCAGAAAATAGTTTGTTTTCAAAAATATAAGTGTAAATTGTCATACAGCTCAAAAGAATATTTTTAAAGATTGAAATAGAATTAGGTATTTTGTAATTAGCAAAAAAAAATCATTTTGTTTCCATTCCAGGTTTTGACCCAAATAAACCACCCATATTCACTGGAGAAGTTGTTAACGTCCCAGATACTGATCCCGTTTCCAAAGTCAGCAGCAAAATTCCAGATAAATCGGACAGTGTCGTAAAATATGGAAGTAAAACAAAATTTACTATTGGAAATCTCTACTTCAATGGAGCGCATATCCGTTTTGTGGACGAAACTGGGGATTTACCAGACAAAACCAAAGCTGTGATGTGTAACCAAATTGAAATTCAAAGCCTTCTTCACGGAACATTTTTTGAGCTTGGTGATTCTGGATCCTTTGTGTTTTGTATTAACCCTGATAAGACACTGTGTTGTCTTGGTATGGCTATTGGCTCTTCAACCAATGGGTCGTGTTTTGTACCACCAATGACCAGAATTTTAGATTCTTTCGGTCTTCCTCATAGATTAAAGTCATGTTCTCCCTTGGCCCCAGTAAACACAACTAGAGCACCAAACACTCCTTTAGGTTCAGGGACAGCAGCACAGAGTACAGCTGAAGTTAATTTAGGAGAAATACTTTTGAAATTACACATGTCAATAACAGATGTACAAAATCAACAAAAAGACATTCAATCTTCGTTACACAGTATGCAAACAGACTTTAGAAATTTGAAAACTGAAGTTAAGGAAACAAACGATAAATTACAAGCAGAGGTTGGAAAATTGAGGACGGAAGTTGGAAATTTAAGAACGGACGTTCAAGCAGAAGTTGGAAATTTGAGAACGCAAGTTCAAGCAGAAGTTGGAAAATTGAAAGCACAAGTCCAAGATATTAAAGATGAAGTCCAAACAAAGACATCTGGAAGCTCGCGTGACATCAACCAAAATTAAAATCTATTTTGTCACATTAGCTAGAAATTTATATAAATACATGTATACAAGTATGTAAGTAGGGGTTATTTTAGATATATGATAAGGTTTAAATTCATTTTCGTGTCGTAATTTTTTTAACGCAATTCACTAATTTGACATGAAGAAAATTAGTTGATATATATGAATCATATATTGTATGAATATGTGCAGTTACAATAATTGTTGTACAATTAATACAAGTAATCTCAAAAAATGCATAGAAATGTGTGTTTTATACCCCTGTAATCAAAGATTCAGATGTTTGTAGATTTCCCGTGTCCAATCATTAGTCTCTCTGTCTACAAAAAACTTGTCAATACTTTTGATTGTTTTGAGATATGGATCATATATTTCACACGTGAAAAAGGCTTTTTGGGGGAAACAACACATCTATTCCTCTTAAACTTTACTTTTTGATTTAATCCTTATGCACAAAACTTTTATATATTGACCATTATTAATTGTTATACCCCCTACTAAACAGTTCCTATATAATTCCTTACTTCAAAAAGTCCAAGAATTCGACTGTTTTTCCCACCTATCGGTCCAAGGAACTGTAAAAATTGACTGTTAAAAAAGACTGTTGACCGTTGACGTCATATGGCACTTAATTGAATGATCTTTTCCTCATTCGGCAAACCTCGCTTGATTTGGACAACCATGAGTTAAATGTACTTTGCCGAGGAGTGCCGAGTAATTTAAACTTGTGTTTAGCTATGACGTCACATATTAGCCGATGAAGCGGTTCCAGAACTTTTGTACTAAGGCTACCTGTCGGTAAGAAATGGCCGATGTTTGTTTCACTGCGGCAAACAAGGAAACAATCTGGTCGATACTCGAAACTAGGGACAATAAGAATGCAAAAAAAAAAAAAATGTTGTGAAAACTGCTTGAAATATTCTCAGTGAATATGAAGTGTATCTACCGCTTCTGTGAAATAAATTGTGTGAAAAATTGGTAAGCATATTGACTTGAGGAAATTCTATTGTGCCACTTGAAAGAAGGATGGTAGCATGTATGCAAAGAAAAACATGATTTCTATGCTATGCTTTACAGTAATCATTTTATAAGTCCTAGGCATTGATATAATAAATGATCTGATTGAAGACGGAAAATGACGATTTTTGATAAATAAACATGATAAAGTCTCTCTCTCTCAAAACAGTTTGACTTTTGTTAAATATATGTATATGAATTTGATTTGGCAGGAGTATAACAAAACAGTTGTTGACAGGGGTCTCGGGAAACAGTCGATCTGTTGGACCAGAGTGCAAGCTGTTGCCCAAGGCCGTATACTGTTTAACACTTGGTGTTAGGGCTTTCATACTTCATATATGTAATAATTGTGAGAAAACCTTTCCTTTGGTATAAATATTTTTGACTTTTGAAGTTTGATCAATTAAAAACTTTAAAGTTGGTCATTTCCTTTGAACTTTTATATATATTTCATATGTATATTTCATAGTTACCTTTGCACCGTTTTAATATGTATTACTTCTTTTAAAAAATTGTAATAAAGCAACTGAATACTTGTGGAAAATGTAATATAGCCATCAATAATGGATAGGACTGGGCCGTAGCTATTAACACATATCGCACGTATCAGCTGCTTGTCACATGCCTTGTATAAAAATAGAATTGTGAAGCTTAATGTAAGAAATGGGGATAGTGCAAGGGCATACGCTTGTTTTTCAAGAAAAAAAATTGATACACATTAAAGGAGATTTATTTGTTCTACCCAAAAAGTTCTGGGAGCTAGTCAGTACTTTTTGCAAATTACTTATAATTTTGCCGAAAATGCTTAAAATAGCTAAAAAATTTCACTTCGCTTAAATTCCGTTATAAATAATATTAAAGTAATGAAGATCAGGATCCGCTCCTAGTACTTTTCAAAATATACACCATATAATCGATAAATATTACAAATTTCAGCTCAAACAAAATAGTCTGTGCCCTTGCAATTTTGATGTAAATTACGAATACGCTCATCGTTTTAGCGATATTCTCTACATTTCTTACCCCTATGCAGCTTCAATGCTACAAGATAAATATATATATATATATATATATATATATATATATATATATATATATATATATATATATATATATATATATATATATATATATATGTGTGTGTGTGTGTGACGCGCCAAGCAAAAACCTCCCTTATCTCTATTATGACGTAACGTAAAAAGACGCGTCTAAAGTCAACAAGGTAAAAGCGACGTAAAAACGCTCCCTTCGGAGAAACTCTCCGCAGCAGAACAAGGGGTTTTGTTTAAATTATATGGCATAAGAAAGATGTTTGGGTGTGATTTGAATGTAGTTTGTTCTGTACGAAGTTAGTCTCCGTCAAGTGTCTGTGTGACCTTTATCCTTTTCACAATTATTATTAAGTGTATATTTTCTAAAGATGTCCAGTGGTGGTTAAAAAAATCCCGTAAGACCGTTTTTAAAATGAAGTTTGTTTGCCCTCTTTCTGTTCAGTATAAAAATAAATTGCTTCTGTAGTTAGGTCGAATATTTTTGTCGGAAATGTTCAAGGTTGAATATGATTGAAGGCATCTGAAATTAAAAAAAAAATTGTTGATTGGATGAGAAAATTCCGGAATGAATAATTTGGTGGTTTAAAAAGATTAGTCAGTTCACCTTAAAAGCCAAATAAACAAGTTTTTAAAGATTTTTTTTTTAATTCAAGCTGCTAATTTCCAGCTGTTTTATCGTGATGCACGTGCAAGAAAAATTAAACGGGAGCATTAAACTAGAAAAAGGTATCTTTTTTTAAAAATTGCGATGCAGTGAAAATTGACCTGAATTACCTCTCTTAGCTGCCCAGTTTATACGGTATAAACTGAGTTGGACAGTTAACTCAGCGGTTTATATAAAAAAAAAATCGTAAGCAAACAAAGTGCTTTTTAGTTAAAAATCATTTCAACAGTTCAAATTGATGATTATAATATTTCAATATTGAAATGTTACGTCAGGCGGATCGATATTTTTTATGCAAATGATTGTGCAATAGGGAACACAATTTATATGTATACATGTAGTGAAGTTAAGTTATAAAATGTAATTCTCTATAGATACGACACAGAGTATTTCACTTGGCCACTTCTTCCGGAATTAGTTTTTAGCTGTTGATTTCAAATAAATATTATGAAGAAGGGGCTTTTGAGCTTCTCAATTAATTTTGTTATTTTTTAACACCTTTTCATGTTGTGTGCAAAAATGTAGGAAAAATTCGCCCCCCCCCCCCTTCTCCTGTGTCTGCTCTATCTCTTTGGGGACTTTGTGCAAATTTTGTCGTGAATATATACAGTAAGGATGCTCGCATACATTGTAAGTTACAGTCCCACTTTCTAAGATATTTTATGATTGAGAATAAAACAGATTGGACATATGTTTGTCGACATTTTCCGGGGAAAAATGAAACATGCCGTTATCATACCCCCCGCTTGAAAAGCGGGAGGGTATATAGTGATCGGGATTTCCGTCCGTCTGTACGTCCGTCCGTCCGTCCGTCCGTCTGTCCGTCCGTCCGTCTGTTACGCTTTTTCTCTTATCCGCAACTCCTCTTAAACTACTGAGTGAAATTTAATGAAACTTTCACAGAATCTTTATTACATATTGCCATTGTGCACCTCCTATTTTACTTTTTTATTCGACACGTATTTTACGTTTCCCAGAGCAAAACATGGACATTGCCATTTTTTGTTTACCTATGACGTCACATAATAGAAGCTTCTGGATAACATTTGATTGGACGAGTTATTCCTCTTTACACATTACCGTAAAACAATATATAGCAACACATCGACATTATGGGAGGCGGGGGGTATCATTTAGTGAGCTCATTGCTCACAGTACCTCTAGTTTTGCTTAACTGCTATGTATTCATTATCCGTTTGCTGAGGTTACAGTGTATACAAAATGCATCGAATGTGAAACTGGTGAACATGATCCATCGATAAAATGTTAAAAGTAATATAAATTGATACAAATTGTTTGAACACTTTTCAAACATTTCAAAATATTATTTTGTGCAAAATTTTTCAACCAAAGAAGAAAAAATAAGGTGAAAAGGTGATTTTTTAAACGTTTTGAAAACAACAAAATGTAACGCAGTCTCCAGTACTTATTCAGCCTTTTGAACTGAGGACAGAATGAAAGTTTAGATTAAACATTTTAGAGTTATAAATTTTCATTTTGGTGATTTTATTTCAACCTTCAATATTAAGGATTTATTTAACCTGTAATAGTTATTTCCCCGACAAAGATTTTACTACCAACATTTTTTGATTTCACATCTACCTTGGAAAATAAAAATCTTGTTTCCTTCTGTTGAATTGTATGTTATATGTATGTTTACTCGCTTGGCAACATATAATAATTCAAACAATACTCTTGACAAATAAATGACTTCGACTTCAAGCACGTTTTACTTCATTTTATTATCGGAACTCTCTAGTCTCAAAATTATACAACTCAAATGTGCACGGTCAAATATCCGGATTGCTATGCAATGCCATGGTCAATAATACAACATCCCCCCACAAAAATAAAATTGTTCAATTTTATAAGAAACATGAGATTGACAAAGCAGTCCGGGTATAACATACAAATACAATGACCATAATGTATATCCATATATCACAAAGCATATGTAAGTATATTGTAGATGATAAATGATACAGTCACATACACCAAAAGTACACAAGATTCATGATCCTACAAGCTGAATTCAAGACTATTCTAGTAAAGTGATAACTCAGTTAAAACTGATATGACATCAATGACATGAACAATACCTCTTTCAAGCATCAATCTATGCAAACACAAGTCATATGGTGTGAAACTCATACAACATTATTGAGCCCAAGTGACTAAAGTATACATCTACTGAATGTATATCATTATACAACTTACAAGTAATATTATGCCATTTCAGTGATAAATCCACAATAAAGCAGACCTCAAACAAAGTGGTCACATGTAAATGTATGCAAAAATATTATTGAAAATTTTAAAAAAAATACATGACAACAGGTATCTCCTGTAAAAAAAATTACAATAAAAAAGAAATTAATATCATCATCAAATAATATGCAGCACATGTTATTAATTACTATGTTGACATCAACTGACCAATTTCAGGTGAATTACCATGTTATACAATTCATTACATCCTCAACACAAATGTAGTACATGTACAGTAATGCATCCACAGCAATTTCAAATACCAGTATATGAAAGAAACACAACTCAATTACAGTATACAAAAATTACTTTAACATTGGGGGAGGTTTTTGTTTGATTAATTTTTGTGTCTTAGTGTTCAAAGCATCCCAAGGTAACCACATAGAATTCTGAGCTGGTTCCCCAGAGAAATGCACTAGGAACTCCTTGGAATTACCCGATCCTCTTTGTCCTAGCACTCGCTTAACCTTGTAAAGTGTCCCAGTGTCCGACATTGAACTAACTTCGACTGAAAGAGGATCTCGATGGTCAGAGTCTCTATAACGCAGAGGCTTCTTACACATGCGGCGAGGTCGCACTTGTTCAGGTAACACAGATACATGTACATTAGGTTTACGCTTCCCTGAACCATCTTTATGTGTAGAGTTCATGTCCAGGTTTCCTCCCTGAGAATTCTGGGTCAAAGGGTCATCACCTGGGGTATGTACCATGGGATTCTGGAGATCTGGTGTTTGGTTGGAATCCGGTTTGGTATGAGTGTCTGTCTGTGTCTGTTGATCAGTACAAGCAGGCGAGACTGTCGTGCGAGTTATAACCGGGCCAAGTAGATAGGGTTGTGGTGATGGTGCACGAACATAAGCCATCTTTAATCGGTTTACATGAATGGGTTCACTAAAAACTTTCCCACTGTTCTGATCTACTAGTAATACACGAGAGTCCGAGCAAACTTGATGCACTATATGAGGTCCAGAGAACTTGGCTTGAAGCTTCTGTGCAGGGCCTACTGCAGGAATTGACAGGTAAACATAATCCCCTTTCACGAGGTGTAAAGGATGAGAGTTTTGGTTTGCTCTGGTAATCATAGTATCCTTATTAGCCTCAATATTGTTCCGTACTTCTGTGCGGATTGTATGTAGTTTGTCAAGAAAAGCATCCATGTACTCCTGATTCCCCTTCGGTAAAGTATGAAGGTCACAATTAAGGGTCAATGGTGACAGGGGAAACCGTGGTCTGTATCCAAGCACTATCTCAAATGGGGAATATCCTAGAGTAGAATTTATGCTCTGATTAATGGCAAACACAATGGATGAGAGCATCTCGTCCCAGTTTCGTCTCTGTTTGTCCATATATGGAGTAAGTCGTTCCTCTAGTGTTCTGTGCATTCTTTCACATGCACCGAGACAGTGGTGTGCAAAACTAGGAGTAAATTGTTGAGATATGCCTATCATTCTACAAACTTCTGTTGTTACCTGTGCGGTAAATTCAGTCCCTTGATCACTGAGTATGGTGTCGCATCCACCAAATGTAGTAAAGAGCTGATACAAGGCAGATGACACAGTAATAGCGTCCTTAGCTGGGATGGGTACAGCAAACAAAAATTTGCTGAACATACAAGTAGCAGTAAATATGTATGTATTTCCCTTATAAGACACAGGTAGTGGTCCTTGTAGATCAATTTGCCACACATCAAAGGGTTTACCTGGAGTAGGAAAGGACACTATATTTGCCTTTGTCTTTGCTTGGGTCATTTTCCGACTTTGGCAAATATTGCAAGATTTCACAAAATCACTTATGATGGATGACATCTTGGAAAAATAATAATGTTCTTTGATGCGATCCAGGTTGTCATTAATGCCACCATGAGCTCCCATAGGTGACTCGTGGTACAACTCTAGAACTGTTTTGATAAGAGCCTGTGGAACGACAAGTTGAAAGTTGTTAAGGCCCTTGGTACGCTTTGCTTTGGCTATACGCGAGTGAAATAAAACACCATCGGTCACTAGATAATCCGGGGCTTCTAGAATAATTTTTCGAGCAGCTTTCTGTGAAAGTGGTAGTTTGTCTTGCTGCAAATAATCTAGAATAAGTCTCAAATCAGGATCTGATTTCTGTAAAATGGCAATGCTGGACAGAGAAAGGTCTGTTTTGGTAAGTAGCTCCAGTGCACTTTCCTGAACAGGTTTGTCTGGTATTCTGTCCGAGGTCTCATTCTCAATTACGGTATCAGCATTGTATCTGTCAGTCACACTATCGTCAAGTACAGTATCAGAGTTAACAAGGTCCTGGTATCCATGGTTACTATCACTTGTAGCATCGGTATTCCTTGATTCCTGAATCACAGTGTCAGAATTAATATCACTAGCACTAATTTTGTGAACATGAGTAGAAGCGTCAGTAGCACTAAAATTATCATGAAGCACAGTGTCAGTATGATGGTCAGTATAAGTGTCATTTTCACTTGTTTTATCATAAAGCACAGTGTCAATGTGATGGTCATTCGCACTTTTAGGATGATCAAGAGTACAAGTATCACTATCACCAAGTTTGTTGTCGCAGATCAAAGGTGCACAAACATTTGAGTGACCATTAGTTTCACTTACAACTGTGTCAATATCACTTTTGTTGGTATTGTGAGTAGTAGTGTCACTATCACATGCACTCATTACATGGTCAACTTTGACTGCTTTTTCCAATGGTGATTTAGGAAATCGCTTTCCATTGGGATATTTCCTCCATGGTGGGAAATCCAGAGATTTCTTATGTGGTTTTGGAAATATTTTTGCAGTTGGCTCATCGGTATCTGCATCATATCCATTGTCTAGATGAGGTTTTGTGTCCAGTCTGAGATGATTAATTATAAGCTCCTCGTGACCAGTGTTGATCAGATGCTGAGTCAGGGGTTTCCCACATGGAAAATGAATTTGTCCAGTTTCCTCTTTAATGTAGGGAAAGAAGAGATCTTCCTGATCTGGACTGTCAAAACTGGCGTCACTGTTATCTGGTAAGTCACGAGACAATGAATCAGGTACACACATTTCCTTCGCTGGCTTGTAAACAATATCAAAATTAAACTCGAGCTCCTGTAGAATGGCTAACCAGCGCTCATAAATGGCACCCTTGAGTTTCTTCTGGTACAGGGGTTTCGGAGCTTGATGGTCACATTCCACAATGAAATGGGTTCCTCTGATGTATGACGCACATTCCAAAACAGCGTATGTCATTCCCAAGAGTTCCAACTTTGTTGGTCCATAAGAACGCTGCCATTTGGACAGTCCTTTGGAACCATAACGTACGACATGTGGAGTTTCCGAGTTATCCTCTCCTGGATGAATTTGGTACAGCATGAACCCAATGCCCCGACTTGATGTATCCACAGCAATGCGAAACTGCAGATCAAAACGAGGATATGCAAGTATTGGTGAGTTCGAAAGTTGCTTCTTTAGTTCTTGAAACGATACCTCATGCTGTTCGGTCCACCGGAAATGCACACCTTTCTTGAGAAGAAAGAAAAGTGGATCAGCGATCGAGGAAAAATTTGGAATATACTTCCGAAACCAACCCACCATGCCCAAGAAACGTCGAAGTGATGACACAGATGATGGTGCTGGGTATTTCTGGATGGCATCTACCCTATCTGGCGGAGGGGACAAACCATCTTTGGAGATCACATGTCCAAGGAAAAGACACTTCCTTTGTGCAAATGTGCACTTGCTGGGATTAAGTTTAAGGCCAGCCTGTCGGAATCGGTCAAACAGCTCTGTAAGGTCCTTTAAATGTGATTCAAAGGTATCTGAACATATAATCACATCATCAAGATAACATAATGCTGAACGAAAGGTAAGTCCATGTAAAACTTTGTCCATCAAGAGCTGAAATGAGTTTGGCGCTGTGCTGTCCCATTGGTAAGCGAAGGAATTTATAGGTGCCAAAACAGGTGTTAAATGCTGTATATTTGGAAGATTCTGGAGCTATGCCCATCTGAAAGAATCCAGAGCTCAAGTCAATAGATGATATGAAGTTTGGTATGCGATGGGTGAAAGATAATGCCAACTCCTGTAAGTCAGGTATACACCCATTCTCAATATAAGGGCTCAAATAATGTCGCCTCATTTTCATTTCAAAGAAATACCACTGGTGTAATTTTTAAATCAACATTATAAATAGTCATATAACAATGAATAAGAATTCATATAATTATCGGTCTGAAAGGGTGTTTAAGGAGTTCCAAATTCAAATATAGTAGCCTATTTGAAATGTACGTTACTGTCGCCGAGGCAAATATTATTCTGAATCCCCTCTGTGTAATATATAGTTTTGATTCTCAAGTAAAAATTTTCTGATAAGTTAAACCTTGTATCATATATATTTCTTTTCATAACAATAAATACATTTTCTTTGTGATAATAAATAATTTTTATTGTGCAATGTCCCTGTCGCTTAATTCTATTTCAACCACATTAGAAGCAAACACAAAGATTATGCACCTGATAGTTTTGTTCTCCTTTATTTATTGCTGGGCTAAATTTGAAATTTCAAAGGATTAATTACTCCTACTTAGATAATGTAACATGAAATTGAACAATTTGAGCAACTTTTATAAATATGTTTACGGAATGAAAGACATTTTCAATCGTAGAGATAAGAAAGAAATGTACGTTACCTATATTCTTCCTTTAAGAATATATATTAAGTAGAAAATATGAGACGACTCTGAATAAGCAACCCCTTGTATCCTGTAAACTGGCAAAGACGTTTTGCTTAACACAATTAAAAATTATTTTTTACATGAAAAGTGATCATTTGAAATGTACGTGACGGAAATGTACGTTACCATGAAATTCAAATTAAGTGAATCTCGCACGAATTTTCATGTATTCTCATACTTTCACACACTCGAATGTGTACACAAAGGAAAGTTTCAAAGGTTGGAGGTCGGCTAAATCCCAAAACTATTGAAAAGAAACGTTTCTGCTGAAGAAAAAAAATATATCAAGGTCAATTATATGTAATATAATTTTGATACCTGGTATATATTTCTGAATACGAAACCTGTATGATGCATTTCTTATGATATGCAAGTTCAAATAGTATCAATATATTGCGTGTCTAACGTACGCTTGTGGAAGAGAATTGATTTTTATATTTGAAATGTACGTTACTTATGGTAACGTACATTTTACGTATTTCTAACTGAATTTTTTTTTTCTTTAGTCAATGAATTGCGTTTACACGAGCGAAACAAAATTATCGTTACAATCCATTTGACAACTGGCCACATAAATCCATCTAAATGCACCCCCAATCCTCGTAAATGTTTTAGACTGTTACCACATGCTAGAAAATTTATTTCTAAGTGTCTTAAATTAATCTTTGGCAACCTTTTTGCACTTTGTTTACTTTTAATATGCGACTTTTCGTCAATATTAATTTAATTGTTGTCGATAATTTAAAACAAGGTATGCATAGGCTTATAATTATTTAAAAAAAAAAAAAAGAAATAGAAACAAAACAAATAAACCCAGAACACAAGACGGTCACGTACATTTCAAATACTGAAAGGCACACGATACTCAGTTTTGTTTGAATCATTGCATTTTGGGTTATATTTTTCCAGATCTGCTGAAAAGCACGTATGTTTGTGTTTTGAAAAACGATGTTGCAACATACTAAATGAAATTGTTAACAAACTGTCGATGGATATATTCGGAATAGATTTATGTTAAGTTTCAATGGCCAAACACGAACATTTGTTAGATCATAGCAAAAAACGTCTGACTCTTATATTTTTTTGTCTGTACCCTTGCACACAGGTAGAAGTAACTAGGCTACGACCGGTGTCAATTTCAGCGAAACAGCACAAAAGAATGGTAATGAACTGAGGTGGAGGGGACTCCCCAATAATATGTGAAATGAACGTTACCGAAGTGACGTGATATTCATGTAGTTGATGACAAATAACCTCGTTTGTTACACTATGATTTCTTATATTACTGCCTTAAAACGCTTCATTGAAATGATTTTTATGTCAATAATTGCTTTTTTTCAATATTTTCTTAATACTAATTTACATATTATTACAAGCTTGAAATGTACGTTACCTACTCATATTCTGAGGCGATCGTGTCTTTAAGTGGTGATTGTGACATATAACACAATGTGATTACATAGAGAATCTTTTTTGGAATAAACTGAAACAAAACGATGAATTTTTAGATGAATTTTAAGCTTTTTATTAAACAGAAATATATCTTGAAATGTACGTTACATTTACGTAGTTTTCTAAATCGGCATGGATATATGTTAAAAAAGACAGTAACTACAAAATAGAAGTTTACTACATGTACATGTTAGGTTCCAGTATCTATGGAAAATGACAAGATTCCAAACTGATCGCTCTAAACAAAACAGAGAGAAGAATTTAAAGCGTATATTTAAAAAATGTTTTTATACATCTGGATCAAAAAGTAACCTTTGTTTTTTGAAAGGAAAAATCAAACGCACGTTCGTATGCCGAGAAAATATGTTGCTGACAGAGTTGGTAGGATGTGCTGGTGTTAAGATGAGATATTCCAATTGTGATTTTAATGACTACATTTTTTTTGACATATCTTTTTGGACATTGAAGAAAGAGTAACGTACATTTCAAGCTACATTTCTGAATAAAATCACCCTCTACTTTATCGTCTTGTCATTATTCCTTGTATTATAATTTGATGAAAAAAAATCTGGAAACAAAATCTTCAGATACCTTCTTTCAAAGGTATTTGATAGAAAAATTGTTATCTTGAACTTCATTTTTTTAAAAAATCAGAGAGGCATTTGTGCCCTTATATTGAGAATGGGTGTTAGTATATCTAAAATGTTCGGACTGGGAGTTTAAATAACGGAAGTCACAGCAGAAACGATACATAGACAGACTTGACTCTTTGGAACCAGGGTGAACACCCGCTTTTGGTTTCTTACGTTTGCTTACGAGCACAATAGGGCTAGTGATGGGAACATTTTCATCAGCTTCTACAGGTGCAATGATACCTTGATGTAAGAGCTCCTGTAAGTGATGACGCAACACTTCCTTCTTGTCTGAGTTTAACCGATATGGACGTTGATGTTTAGATTTAGAGTCTGGTTTAAGATGGATATGGTGTTGGACCAGTGTGGTGAACCCTAAACTTGGATTTTCTTTTGTAACAAACAAATTTTATGTTCATAAAGTGTTTGCGACAATTGAGATATCTGAGAATCGGACAAATGTGAACACTGTTTGTCTAAATCAAAATTTGACATAAATGTCTGAACTGCATTAGACTTGATATCTACATTGTTACATTGGTCATAAGCTTGTCTACTACCCTGTAATGAAATAACATGACATGAGTCATCTAACGGTGACAGTTTGGCTAAAAGGTCTCCTTTCTTTAACAGAATACGAGAAGTAGTAGTATTACAAACTTTCAAACAAAGTACATGATTATATGACACAGTAACAATTGCTCTAGCGACCAACAATCCTAATTTCAATGCTTTGTTTGATGTCATACAAATACCTTGAGTACCAACAAAAACATATCTAGGTACTCGAACTTGTACAATACTCTCTTTGTTAGGTGGTAATTCAACATAAGCACCGCACTTCAGATGACAGTTTTTAAATTGCACAGAACAATTTCCAAAATTCAACACTATCTTATGAGATCTTAAATATTCTGTACCTAAAATCAAAGGATGTGAGGTATGTCCAAGTACATAAACAAGAACTGAATGCTTCCCAGAGGGAACTTTAAGTTTCACACATGAAGTACCCACTATGTCAACTCTCTGACCACTAGCAACAACAATCTCATTATCCGTACAACAGGTAAGTAATGGGGTACAAGATTTCTTTGGCAGTGAACTAAACAATGCATATGACATAATATTAATTGCATGTACTACCGCTGTCTAACAAAGCAGAGATTTTTACATGTTTCACAGACACTGGCATGTACAAAAGTTTTGAAACATCATGTATAACATCTAAACATTCATCATTGACAATATCAGTACTGTCTGTATCAGTACAAGTTGAGAAATTATTGTGAACATCATTGTGAATACAATTTGCCATTGCTAAAACACTGTCACTATCAGTGGAAGTAAAGTCACATGCACACGGCTTGCAAGACTCGCGCATATTGTCTGCAGATACACTACTGTCAATATCAGTTACATGTGCACTGCAGCGTGAGGAACTGTCACTATCAGTTGAAATAAAGTCACATGTACACGGCTTGTCATAGTATTCACACGCGTTCACAGCTGGTATACGACTGCGACTAGGAGATCGACTCCGGTGACGCTTTAATTGCCCTTCTTGGTTCGCCCGCGTCCGGTGGCGCCCGAGCCTCTCTGGTTTTCCGGTTGCGAACGAGGGAACAAGGCACAGTCTGTCGCAATGTGTCCATACTGTTGGCACAGTTGGCATTGTGCTTCCGGATTACTGGGTGTCGCCCCCGTCCACTGACATTCACTTCGGCGTGTCCTGGACCATGGCAGTTAAAACAGATGATCCTGTTCACCTCAGTGCGTTGCTGCCTAGTCTGTGGACGAGGAGGTTGGGGTGGCTGTTTCATCATTTCTGTCAAGGATGTCATCTTCAGGGTGAGATCATTAATTTGGTCCTGTAAAGATGAGCTGGGTTGAGTTGCTAAAATTGCATTGCATCTACTCACAGCGCTACAATATCCCACTGACTCCCCTACCCGTGCACTCTGCAGTGCTTCGTCAATGTCGGTAGGCCTCCCTGCCCGAACAAAAAACTGTAGCTGTGTCGGAAGCCCGTCGATGAACTTCGTCATCAAATCCAACGGTGACTTCTGGAGCTTTTTCCCTAGTTTGAGTATGTTGAAATAAAACTCCTCAACAGTAGTTTTCAGTTTTAGGCTGTTAAATGCTTCAGTGTCCGCTACGAGAGAGCTATTCATATGGAGAGTAAAGGACACATACTTGAGTTTGAATTCTGCTTCAATGCGGTGCCAGGATGATTTTGTCATGACTGGTAAAGTATCGAACCACAGAAAAGCTGGTCCTGCTAAATATAGGGAAAAAGCAGAAACTTTGGGATGATCCTGTGTGATTCCTTGCAAAGTCATGATGGCTTTGAAGTCCGATAAAAATTTCTCTCCATCTTCATGCGCAAACCCACTAAACTTTGAAAGGGTAATGGGAATGATTGGTGCCGAATGAAGTACAGGTGCCCTCGGCGGTTCCACGTATGGGGTAGATTGATGCACCAACGGATGTGGGGGACAGTCATATGTTAGGTGCAATGGGTCCTCCCTAAACATGTGTGATTTAGGTGCAGGTGTATTACACAAATCGTCAAGGGATGGTAGAACTCGACTAATTTCAGGAGGATTAGTATCGTCTTGATAGGTAGCCATTGTAAAGTGGTAAAGAGTTAAGTATTGTATATGTGCATGACGATCAATTCCGATGATACACACCTCGACTGAAAATGGCGGCAAAATGTCAGTCGTGCCTTTCCCCGTGAGTTTCTGTCACACACTCACGAAATGTCTAATAAGATGTTAACTCACAATCTTCTTCTTTAAATTCTCCACCATGTTATGTATGTTTACTCGCTTGGCAACATATAATAATGCAAACTGTTAAAATATATTCTCTTGATAAATGACTTCGACTTCAGCACGTTTTACTTCATTTTATTATCGGAACTCTCTAGTCTCAAAATTATACAACTCAAATGTGCACGGTCATATATCCGGATTGCTATGCAATGCCATGGTCAATAATACAACAGTAATCCCAAAACAATCAAAAGATATCTGATTCAGAAACGTTTCATTGTAGATGTTTTCATTTTATTTTTAATTCACATACATCTTGAATTACACGGACAAAAATAATTTCAACAGATATTGATAGGTCAAGTTCCATGCAATATCAGCTCAATAAATCCAATATAGTCAGTAGAATTTAGCATTAAAAAGTCATATCAAATTTTATAGACAACAATATAGCGAGCCACCTGTGCCTGTTTTTGCTCCCCGTGTTGAGCCTCAATAGTCTCCTTACTCTCCTTATGAGGGCCTCCACAAAGCTGTAGTGGGTCCTGGACTTCCAGTATTCCTAAACAAACAATGGTTTATATACATGTAAATCCAAAAACATTTTTCATAATAAAGTGATGAATTAAGCATAGCTCAATAACAGTACATTGTATTTCTCAATTTAAAAGTATTCAGTATTATAAAATGCCATTGGATTAAGTTGTACTCTTATCATATGGCATACAATCTGCTAATTCTAAAGTT
Organism: Saccostrea cuccullata; assembly: GCF_032062105.1. NCBI lineage: Eukaryota > Metazoa > Mollusca > Bivalvia > Ostreida > Ostreidae > Saccostrea > Saccostrea cuccullata. Next base: position 121,841 of record NW_026941481.1, read on the forward strand.
CCATAGGATAAGCAAATATCCATTAATCATCTAATCTCATAAAACATCGAACAAATTTTAAAGCAGGCTTGAGGAAAGGGATGGACAAAACACTTTTTATTTATGGCTATGGGAGAGAGTTAAATGTGAACCATGGAAGGATAGATAAACCACTTTTAAGGTGGAGATTATATCTTAAGATGGGCCAGGGGAAAGGTTTGGCTGAAATAATTGTCTGTGGGTAAAAGGTCAACTACGGTGGTGGTTGGGTTGGAAAGGGGGGATGAATCATTCTTTTTTAAATGTTGACTGTGAGAGTGGTATGAATTAATTTTTTTTCTTTATATAGTTTTTTGTTCATCTTGTTAGGTCAGACCAATTGCCATCTGTTTCCGTCCGTCGTCGTGCGTCGTTCGTCGTTTGTTATCAACATTTGAACATTTTTAGCTTCTTCTCTGCAACCACTGAACCAATTTCAACCAAATTTGGCACAAAGCATCTTTGGGTAAAGGCAAACAACAATTGTAAATTTCATGATCCCTACCACCCTGAGGCCTGGGGGTGGGGGCCAATACCACTAAAATTTATGCAATTTTTAAAAATCTTCTTTACTCCTGGACATCAAGCAGTCAAACTGTTTGCATGATTGTAATCAGCATTGAGTCCTTTACCAAAATTGTGAAATTCATGGCCCTGGGGTCAGGGGTACTTGTGATAGGGTGGGGCTAAATAAGTATAGAGTGAAAATGCATTATTTCTGTGAAAACCTTCTTCTCTGGTCCTATGTATTAAATATACTAATTAAGTACATAGTTATAATGAGCAAGAGTGCCTCAACCAAAATTGTGAATTTTTGAAAATCTTCTCCTTTGCTCCTAGGTTTTAAATAAAATAACTAAGTACATAGTGGCCCAAGGGCCCAGGGTCAGGGGTTCTGGTGTTAGGGTGGGGCTCTATTGATTATATAGAGAAAATACATGAATTCTTTGAAAATCTTCTTCTTTGCTCCTAGGTTTTAAATAAACTAACCAAATACATAGTTCTGATGAGCAAGAGTGCCTCTACCAAAATTGTAAATATTATGGCACCAGGTCAGGGGTTCTGGTGTTGGGGGGGCTATATTGATTATACATGTTTAGTGAAAAAACATTAAATCTTTGAATATTTTCTTCTTCGCACCTAAGTTTTAAGCACTTGTGAAACACTTATTAAGTTGATGAAAGCTCTATATGGACCAATATTAAAGTTTTCAAATGTATTTCAAAATCTAAGATCAAGAACTAGGATAAAAACAGGATAAAATTATTGCCTCCCCCCTCCCTTTTACCAGTAAAAAGTTATGGCGATCAGGGTTTTCAGTTTTTCATTAATTAGTAGATCATACTGCAAGTTCTTAAATTAAACAATTTGTACCAAAGGAAAGTTCTCAAAAGAAATACAAATGATTCATGTACAAGCACAGACACCTGACGTTACTTTTTTCTTTAAATAAAAAATAGGATCTATACCCCCCTACTTAATAAATAATGTGTGAAAGCATCAATTAAATGTTCTAAAGAGCAATTTATCTTATGTAATAGCATAAAGTTATTGATAAGATGTAGCTGCAGATCTGTAGCGTTATGGTTTTATATATCTGTTTTTGGCCATAAAGCTACAGATCCTGTGATGCAAAAAAGATGCATGCAATTTACGGCGGAATATGTTTTGCGCGCTTTTGGGGGAAATTACCCACTTTCAAGCATTGGTCAATCAACCACCTTTCACTCCCTAATTCTAGACACATTCTGTAGCCAATATGTATATTTTATACACCTCCCAACCGTTTATACTCGTCTCTACAAGTGATAAACTAGCTTGATTAAAATTATTTGTCATATTGCAGAAAATTCACTTCTAACGACTCTTCTTTATTGCCTGAAGAGACAACTATAAATGGTTGAAAGGTGGACAAAAAACAAAGGCGTAGTCACAAACTAAAAAGGGGGGGGGGGCTCAAGTCCAGAAATTCTTTGACAAGCAAAATAAAAAAATAAAAAGAAAGGGAAAATTCACCAAACCTGAAAATCTGCATTTCGTAGGGGGGGGGGGGGTAGCCAACTTTTTCTTCAAAGGCTTTGTTCTTCGTTAAAAATTGAGGGGGGCACGGACATACTCTTGCCCCCCCCCCCCCCCCCCCCGCCGATCCGAAAGTGGGGGGGGGGGGTAGTGCCCCGGCTGCCCCCCTGTGACTACGCCTATGAAAAAAAGACACATATATAAATTCATAACGCTACTGGTCTGCAGCTAGATGAGATGAGATTAAAAGAAAATGTCTGCTTTGAGAGTTTATTTTATCGCATTTTTGCATATCTTTAATTTTACATGGGCGTAGCAACAGGAGGGGGGGGGCAGGGGGCGCCCCCCCCCCCACTTTTTTCCCCAACCTTACTGTTACTATAGGAACTGTTAATGGAAATGGAAAACCTGGTTGTTGCCCCCCCCCCCTTTTTAAGTGATGTACCAAAAATGAAGCATTAGAATTGGTACGGAAAGTAGTTGACACTGAAAAAAAGCCCCCCCCCCCCCCCCCCCCCGAAATAGGATTTCATACTTTGGGCAAATTTTTTATTTGCTTGTCAACTTTTTCAGGTAAGAAAAAATATTTCCTCTGGCTGCTTCCCCCCTCTCACTTTCAAAAACGATGCTACACCACTGTTGCATGAAGTCACCCGTCGTTTAAACTTAGAAAACCTGATCTGAAAATACCAGGTACATGTACACGTGTATAGTTCATATTATAATAAACGTCTACAAAATTAAGGGAGAAAATATTTCAAAGACTTTTCGCATAGACAAAAATATGATGGATATATACAAAGTTGGAGATAAAAAGATAGACAGGATGACTCTAAAGTTCATTTTCATGGGTTTAATTACCATATACGGTAACTATTGTTAATAACACCCCTTAATTTTCATTTAATCGTACTCTCTACAGAGGTTGATAAATAGATAGCTGAGGTATTTAAATCATGTGACCTGGTAACAGATAAATATTTAGAACAAAGACAAGGAAGTAAATTGTGATGTACGGGATTATCAGGGAGGCCATGTTGGATTTAGGTGAGGCTAGATTATATTAAGAAAATTTAACTTGCTGCAAAACATTTCCAGATATCATTATTGATCTCAAGTTTAGTACAATAGTACGTATAATATATAAGATAAATTGCATGAGAGGGCCACTTTAGATAGATTAGATAAATTATATTTATTAACTACATAAACTGTTTTGACTAAAAAAATTTCCAGATTTTTTAAAATCAAAAATAAGAAAAGTTTACATGCCAACACGCCAATACGCTACAAATAGATCCTTCCTGTTATTTCTAAACCTACACTGTCTAACAATTTCTCTAACAAAACAACTCTAATATATTGTATTTATTCAAAATTGTTTAATATTTCTGTAGTCAGTGACCCATGCCCCCAGTGATGGACCCCCTGGACAGAGCTCAAGTACTCCTCCTCTGTGACGTTTGTCAAACAGCTGCATTACAGAGCCATTGTGAACTTTGTCAGATTAACCTGTGTAAGGCTTGTGTAGGGGAGCATCTGTCTGATTCATCTAAAAGACACAAAGTTGTTCCATACAAACACAGAACTACTACTCCTAACCTTAACTACCCAAAATGTCCAAATCACACCGAGAAACATTGTGAACTTTACTGTGAGAAATGTGACATCCCTGTCTGTTCTACCTGCATCTCCTCGGGTAAACATCATGGTCATGAATTCAAAGATATCTTGCAGAAACCAAATTTTATGAAAGAAATTTTCAAGACGGATCTGAAAGAACTAGAAAGAAGAATATTACCTACTTATGAAGAAATTTCATCATATCTATACTCTGAAAAAGTAAAGTTGGAAAAACATTATGGGAAACTGACATCAGCTGTCACCAAACAAGGAGAAGACTGGCACAGAGAAATTAATATCATTGTCAACAAACAGAAATCTGAAATTGATGAGATGAAAACTAAACACCTGGCTGCTGTAAATAAACAGGAAAAAGAAATCAAACAGATTACTTCTGAAGTAAAACAGAGCATATTTGATCTGAAGAAATTACTGGACTCCAATGATGTCTCCCTAACCTCTGGGTACAAATCTAGAAATGCTGAATTCAGAAGTTTACCTCCTAAAGTCAATGTGTCATTACCAAGTTATTCTCCTCACCAGATCAACACAGAACAGCTCCATCAAATGTTTGGTTCTCTGTCAGGATTATCCATTACAACAGAAGAACATGGCTACACAATGAAGACACCAGAGGCTGTATCCTGTCCTCCAGTCAAACCACTGCTTGATGAACCAGAGCTCATCACCACCATAGACACTGGGTATAAAAACTCACTATACAATGTTACTTGTCTCAGTGATGAAGAAATCTGGACATGTGGAGATGACGAAATCATGAAACTCTACAACCTCCAGGGTAAACTACTGAAGTCAATCCAAACCAAGTCAGGGAACTGGCCACAGGACATAGCAGTGACAAGGAGTGGAGACCTAGTTTATACTGACCCTAATACAAAAACTGTAAACATAGTGAAGAATGAACAGATCCAGGAAGTGACAAGACTACAGGGGTGGATACCTTACAATGTCTGTAGTACCTCCTCTGGTGACCTATTGGTTACCATGGACAGTGAAAATGATAAACAATCAAAAGTTGTCCGTTACTCTGGCTCCACAGAGAAACAAACCATTCAGTTTGATAGTGAAGGTAAACCTTTGTATTCATCTGGTTCATCTGGTAAATACATCAGTGAGAATAAAAACTTGGATATCTGTGTCGCTGACCATAGAGCCAAAGCAGTGGTGGTGGTCAATCAGGCAGGAAAACTCCGATTTAGATACACTGGTCATGCCTCTACTACCAAGGGATCATTTAATCCAGTCGGCATCACAACAGACAGCCAGAGTCAGATCCTGACAGCAGACCAACACAACCACTGTATCCACATCCTAGATCAGGACGGACAGTTCCTCCGTTACATTGATAACTGTGATCTACAGTTTCCATGGGGATTAAGTGTAGACACCAGAGACAACCTCTTTGTGACCGAGTTGGACAGTGTTAGAGTGAAGAAAATCAAATACATGTAAAACATTGTATTTTAAATAATGACTTAAATTATTTGTGAGAGAGATTTTTTCCAAAATCACAAGAATATATAGTTTGATTCAGGTTCACTTTCTCGAGTTAATATGTTTGTGTAAAATAATTTTAAAAATAATATTATCAATAAGGTATAAATTATAAATTATAATTCATAAACAATTTTGAAACGACTGCTCAATAAATACCCAACATTAGAAGAAACTTTCAATATCTCATGAAAATACTATTTCCTGTGGTTTCATCAATTATCGTTGCCATCATGGATTTTGTAAAAAAGACGTTTTCAGGGATAATTACACAATTTTGAGGACTAAATCATCGCCTAGCCCAAATGAAAAAAAGGGGGAAACAAAATACTATAACAAACTACTTACAAAACATATGTTTTGAAAGTGTTTTGATAGTATAGCAAATCACATGCAAATGAGCTAACAAAACACTATAACAAGTTACTTTGAAAACACTCTAACAAACTACTAACAAAATGCTTTAACAAAATACTTACGAAACACTCTAACAAACTACTAACAAAACACTGTGTTTTGATAGTATTCCATTAGTATAGAAAATCACATGCAAATGAGGCTAACAAAACACTCTAACAAAATACTAACAAAGCATAAGTAACAAATCATCAATAAACCACTAAATTTGAATTTTTAAAATTATAATTAGCAAATTCACAAGTCTTTGAAAACATCTAAACACAGTCTCATATTGAAACATTATTAACATCTTGTTTCACAGTATTTTGAATTCCAGGTTTGACATTATTCATGTTCAATAGACAATAGCACACCATTCCAACATTTAAAAACACCAAGTTCGATTAATGATCACTCTCTTATATCGATCATTCTCTGCAGTGAAATCCTTTGGTGTAAGAGATATAATTCTCAATCCATTGACCATTTCTCCATTCACATACATTTTCACAGAATTTTCAAGTATAATTATAATTCATTTAACCCAGTGCTTAAAACTGATCTAAGCTGGGTAGTATTAAAGGTCAATCTTAAAATGAACAAAAACCCAATAAAAACAGGCCATATACACATCCACATTCACAGATTGAAGGTTTAACTGTAGTCCAGTTAAAGAACTTTATGTCATGCAATAAATAAATACCTCTGTTATGTCCAGATTCATCCTGATTTTGCTTTTTCCAATCAGGGATCAATATATATACTAACACTTTACATGTCCCTTCACCAATCTCTATGTTTCTCTCTGACCTAGTGCTGGTGTTTTGAAAATTGGCGCAAAACTAGTAACACAGGATATAAATAGATAAGTCGTTCTTGGAAGATTTTACTGCTCTTAGATAAGTCAACCCTAAACATGTCTGTTAATCAAATGAAATGCTAACAAAATATTAATTTGATGCAGACAAGTATAATGAAACACTTTCAAAATGCAATTTCATTCTGCAGAGTGTAATGAAACATTAATAAAACACCAACATTGTAATGAAACATTAACAAAATACCATGCCACCCCATCCTGTAAAGTATAGCATTGATGTTTCGTTAAATGCAGGGTTTGACTGTGTATATTGTAATCCCAAAACAATCACAAGATATCTGATTCAGAAACTTTTCATTGTAGATGTTTTCATTTTATTTTTAATTCACATACATCTTGAATTTCATGGACAAAAATAATTTCAACAGATATTAAAAGGTCAAGTTCCATGCAATATCTGCTCAATAAATCCATAATTATAGTCAGTAGAATTTAGCATTAAAAAGTCATATCAAATTTTATAGACAGCAATCATTTCAATACAGCGAGCCACCTGTGCCTGTTTTTGCTCCCCGTGCTGAGCCTCAATAGTCTTCTTACTCTCCTTATGAGGGCCTCCACAAAGCTGTAGTGGGTCTTGGACTTACAGTATTCCTAAACAAACAATGGTTTATATACATGTATACATCCAAAGACATTTTTCATAATAATAAAGTGATGAATTAAGCATAGCTCAATAACAGTACATTGTATTTCTCAATTTAAAAGTATTCAGTATTATAAAATGCGCCATTTAGATTAAGTTGTTCTCTATCATATGGCATAAAATCTGCTACCGGTAATTCTAATGTTACATAGGATAAGCATTTATCCATTAATCATCTAATCTCATAAACATGATAAAACATCGAACCAATTGATATTAAAGCAGGCTGGAGGAAGGGGATGGACAAAACATCTTTTATTTAAGGCTATGGGAGAGAGTTAAATGTGAACCATGGAAGGATAAATAAACCACTTTTAAGGTGGAGATTATATCTTAGGATGGGCCAGGGGAAAGGTTTGGCTGAAATAATTGTCTGTGGGTGAAAGGTCAACTACGGTGGTGGTTGGGCTGGAAAGGGGGGATGAATCATTCTTTTTTAAATGTTGACTGTGAGAGAGGTATGAATTAATTTTTTTTCTTTCTATAATTTTTTGTTCATCTTTTGAGGTCCCCTGAGTATACTCAGGTGACCTATTGCCATCTGTTTCCGTCCGTCGTCGTGTGTCGTCCGTCGTGTGTTAACATTTGAAGATTTTAAACTTCTCCTCTGCAACCACTGAACCAATTTCAATTAAATTTGGCACAAAGCATCTTTGGGTGAAGGCGAACAAAAACAGTGAATTTCATGATCCCTACCCCCTGGGGCCTGGGGGTGGGGGCCAATACCACTAAAATTAATGCAATTTTTAAAAATCTTCTTTACTCCTGGACATCAAGAAGTCAAACTTTTTGCATGATTGTAATCAGCATTGAGTCCTTTACCAAAATTGTGAAATTCATGGCCCTGGGGTCAGGGGTACTTGTGCTAGGGTGGGGCTAAATAAGTATATAGTGAAAATGCATTATTTCTTTGAAAATCTTCTTCTCTGGTCCTGGGTATTAAATAAACTAATTCAGTACATAGTTATAATGAGCAAGAGTGCCTCTACCAAAATTGTGAATTTTATGGCCCCAGGGTCAGGGGTTCTGGTGTTAGGGTGGGGCTCTATTGATTATATTGAGAAAATACATGAATTCTTTGAAAATCTTCTTCTTTGCTCCTAGGTTTTAAAAAAACTAAGTTCAGAGTTATAATGAGCAAGAGTGCCTCTACCAAAATTGTGAATTTTATGGCCCCAGGGTCAGGGGTTCTGGTGTTAGGGTGGTGCTCTTTTGATTATATGGAGAAAATACAAGAATATTTTTCGAAAATCTTCTCTGCTCCTACATTTTATATAAACTAACTAAATACATAGTTTTGATGAGCAAGAGTGCCTCTACCAAAATTATGAATATTATGGCACCAGGGTCAGGGGTTTTGGTGTTGGGGGGGCTATATTGATTATACATGTATAGTGAAAAAAAACATTAAATCTTTGAATATCTTCTTTGCACCTAGGTTTTAAGCAGATGAATTACCTATATAGTATGAGCAAGGGCCCTAATCTTCAAGAATTGTAAATTTCAAGGCCCCACGGTCAGTTGTACCATAGAGGGAGTGGGGGGGGGCTGTACTTATATACTGAAAATGAATGAATTGTTTGAAATGTGCTCCTTGGTATTAATTAAATATATTTGAAAAGCATGAATGCCTTTCCAAAAATTGTACAATGTGTGGATCTAGGCCTAAGAGTCAAGGGTTCATGTGTGGTAGCAGCACTACTCATTATTGCTGAGTATTACTGATTAGTTGAAATGTATTTTTGTTCCCCTAACCTGCCTATGGGTATTAAGAAACCAAACTAAGGAACTGCTAAGTGTATAGTTATGATGACCAAATTGTAATTTTTATGCCATAGCATCTGGCTTAAAACATAGATCAAATTCAATCACTGGAAAGTTGTTGAATAATGATCAGGTGACCTATAAGGCCCATGGGCCTCTTGTTTCTCTACATTTGGAATATCTGTCCTTTCACTACCTGGTCAATCTTCTGTACCTTTTGGAGGTGTGAGTCATGTATAGCTGAGTTTGCTGTCTGTTTCAGCGTCATCTTCACTGGTCACCCCCATCATAAGTTGTTTGTCAATGTCTGGAAAAGAGTCTGCATCAGATTCTCAAAATGATGAATGAGAAATCCCAGTAAAATCTGTAAACATTTAAAGATTAACTTATCAGAAATCACTATCTGGAAGTACATACCGAGATAAACAATTTAAATATTGTACACCAAATTATTTCCATTCAGTTTTATTTTTGCCCCCTTACACTTTAAATTTTGCCTTATTTTGGATTCACCTAGACTCAGTCGTGCCTGTTTTCTTAAATTCTCACACTTGTTAAGAAGTTAAATTCTGATGACGACCGCCTCTGGTCAAAACCGGTCAACCAAATAAATTTACTGCTGCATTCTTACAAAGTGTTGGTGATCTGTTTTATATCTTTTACTTGTTAAGAAGGTATAAACTAAAATTGGAGGTAGAAATATCCCTGCATACAAAACTCATTTCACTGTGAGAAAAAGATCATAATTAAGGTATTAAAACTCGTTTGTACCACATAAAAAAAACATGAGATACATAAGAGCCTGACTATAACCTTGAAGCCTCCTGAGTTGTGAATGTCTGAGTCTGACTCTGGTACGGATTTCTGCTGATTGACAGGAACGCAGTGAATAAGATAATACTTCAGGTGGTGCCACAACATAAACAGACAATTCTCCAAGATGTCTACAGCAGAGTCAAAGAATTTAAGTTTAATTAGTTCTAGCTTTTCAATGCTTTAATTTATCCACATACATGTATTTAAAAATATGCAAAAGTTGCCAAACTTTAAAGAAAAAAAAATTATGTGGCCCAGATCATAATTTAGCTTCATTCAACTAGCTTCTATGTTACTTATCACTCGACTTCATTCATAAAGGATACAGGCAAAGTACTGCAGTTGTTCCTCTTTGTAGTTTATGATTTTGGTGAGGTAAGTTTTAGATTCAAGGTTCTTTGAACTAGTCATAAAGGTCTAATTAAAAGTAGAAATTTTTATCCAGAAAAAGCATTTTTAGATACAATGTTTATTATCATGATATGAAATTAGAAGTGATTTATGGAGCTGTGCAAAAAACCTTGAAGCACATTGAGAGGCATATAATGAAAATTGTTGCATTAAAAGTTTTAATTTTCAAGCTTAATTAAAAGACTTTTTGACTAAAGTTATAAATTAAAGAGTTGTCCTAACTAGCTGAGGGTCGGAGTCCCTTAACTAAACTTTAGAAAAATAATACTATCATAACAAGAGGCCCATGGGCCACATAGCTCACCTGAGCATTAAGGGTAGGAAAAAGTAGAAAATGGCTTTTTATTGTAAAGTTCAAATCCAAAAGTAGTTCCATGACCAATCATTGATTTGCTATTTTTTAGAAAATGATTTTTAAAGAATTTTCCTACACTTATCTTTAAAAATCTTTGGTCAGCCATTTTGGCCCCGCCCTACCCCCGGGGGTCATGATTTGAACAAACTTGAATCTACACTACCTTAGCATCCTTCATATAAATATGATGAATTATGGATTTGTCATTCTTGAGAAGATTTTTAAATAATTTTCCTACATATTTCTATGTAAAAGTTTGGTCAGCTATTTGGGCCCCGCCCTACACGGGGGGTCATGATTTGAACAAACTTAAATCTACACTACCTGTGCATACTTTCATATAAATATGATGAATTATGGCTATGTCATTCTTGAGAAGAATATTTTTTAAAGAATTTATACTATATATTTCTATGTAAAAATTTGGTCGGCCATTTTGGCTCCGCCCTACCCCCGCGGGTCATGATTTGAACAAACTTGAATCTACTCTATGTGAGGATGTTTTCCCATAAGTTTCATCTTTCCTGGCACAGTGGTTCTTGAGAAGAAGATTTTTAAAATATGCCACTAAATTTTCATTAATTCCCAATCATCTCCCCTTGAATGAGGGCATAGCCCTTCATTTGAACAAACTGGAATCCCCTTCATCCAAGGATACTTTGTGCCAGGTTTGGTTGAAATTGGCCCAGCGGTTCTTGAAAAGAAGTTGAAAATATGAAAAGTTTACATACAGACAGACAGACGGACAGACCGACCCGGACAAAATGTGATCAGAAAAGCAGACTTGAGCCTTCGGCTCAGGTGAGCTAAAAATGACATAATGAACATAATCTGCTTCCACAAATGCATAAACATAACAGTATTTACCTCTTGAGTTAGCGCCAGTCAGTTAATCGCTGTAGTATAGAGCTAGTTCACGTAGATAACATTTCAATCTAATTAAAATTAGATGTTGAATCCGCTCGCATACTCGCTACACCAACATCTAACAACATTCCATAGAGAGTCACGCCAGAGGTCAAAATCTATCAATCAATCAAATTGTCGCTGGCAAAATCCTCTGATATTTGTTGACGTTATCGAAGCCAATAAGTCTAGAGTTGTTCCGAATTTGACCTCTGACCCTCTATGGGATGTTGTTAGATGTTAGTGTAGCAAGTATGAGAGCGGATCTAACATCTAATTTTAATTAGATTGCGTAGAGCACGGAGACTAATTAAACTTGGCTGTCTGTCTCGTAGAATTC